>NC_056739.1:209789631-209794631 GCF_019279795.1 Protopterus annectens | reverse complement strand
CTTAATCGTGTAATTGTATCTTCATTGTAAAGGTCAGATTGTTCTGTCCGTTATGAAGTGAATCCAGACTTCTATCAGGATCTGATGGGCTTTCTTCTCCAAGCTTGCTTTGATGCCATTTTTCAGCTTTTCATTTTGTACTTTCATTTTTTTTCCTTTTGAATACTGTGCACTTTTTGCAGAGGCACTTCATTGTTTTGCACTATGCTGTTTTTTTTGTTTACTCTATGAAGGAAAAAAAGACTCTCTCTTTTACATTTTTGAAAATTCCTGCTCCTTGTAGTGCAGTGGGGCTGTACTTCCTGAGTGGCAAGTATTAGTTTTGAAATGCGCCATTACACCTAGCTCCACCTGACTGACTTCATTGAGAACCCTGAAGTCCACACTTTAGTTCATGGTGCCTTGCTTTTTAAGTAGTATGTTGATGCTGAATTACAGAGAAACATGAAGGCAATACTCTGTTCAAAGTTGGGACAAAGTTTCAGGCTTTACTACATCTGTTTGCCAGGATGGATCTCAGTCCATCCCGGTTTTGATTTCAGTGGTTCTATTTCAACAGTTTGAGAACTGAGCAATGCCTCAGAGGATACTGCAATTACCAAAATTGGGGCATTGTCCCAGAGGACAAGAAAGGCTTAGCAAAATTATCAGGGTTCACTTTTACCTCCTTTGGAGAACCTGTTTCTTAGCTAATTGGTAGCTCCATTTTTCTGCATGAAGTGGATGAGACATTATATCCAAGCCTATGCAGTTCCCTTTTTTGTCCTGTTTGTCCATATTTATCTCTTCCAAGTTTTTCATCCCATCAAAAGACTTCAGCATAGCTTTGTAGCTCAAGACCTGTTGGGAGAGCTATTTAAGAGTTTCCACTACACCAGAAAGGGCGCAACATTTACTAAAGGCTGTTTATAGTGGCCAGAAGAATCATGACCTTGTTCTTATTCTGTGCGTGAGTGTCCTCTGTCTCCATGTTGTCAAAACTTCCTTTTGAATGGGCATGATTCAGTCATTCCTTCCTTGCCTTACTGAAGGGTCTGGATGTGCTGTTTGGACATTCAGGATGTTTAAGTACACACAAAACCAGAAAAGTGCAGGTTGTTCCTTAGCTTCTTTGTTGAAGACAGACAGATTTTCAGTTCAGATCCATTGCCATTTGGTTTTACCATTGCCCTCGCAGTGTTCACAGAATGCTTGTCTGCAGTCATGGGAGCAGTCCATTTGCAAGGTTCAGGGTATTCCACCTGGATAACTGGTTGCTTGTGACTCCATTACTGCAGACTCTGCCATCAGGGATTTGCTTTTCACTCTCTCGCGATCCTTGGGCATCATAACCAGTCTTGGTGCCCTCTCACACCATAAGGTTTTTAACATGCAGACCTGATATCCTGACGTGCCATGCCTTTCTTAATTGGGGAAGAGATTTTTCTACTCACAGCTGTGGTTCTCGGCATAATAAACATTAGTTCTGTCCTAGCTTTTATTTGTTAATGTGCATCTAGATCTAATGACTTCCACTATATTTATGGCTCCCAGATACAAGACTTTTTATGGGGATTATTCAGTAGATCCTCTGGGGTCAGTGGAATTTGTTAAAAGATCTACTCGATGCTGAAATAAGGCTATCCATGAAATGCAAGAACCACATTCTTTGGTGGACTGTGAATTCCAGCCTTTCTCTTCGCGGACCTTTTAAGACACATTTCTCATGTGTGATGCTGACAGCAGATGTCACTGCTCTTGGGGTGAGTCTGGGACACTTTGTTGCTTCAAGGACTGTTACTGTACTAGAAATATGAGAGTCATCCTCCTCACCTTGCAGGCTTTATAACACTCTGATAATTTGGCAGTGGTTTTGCATTTAAACCTAGTGTTGGGTCTTCTCATTCCTATCCAATTTATCAGCAGGCCATGAAAATTTTTGGTGGACTCTTGCTTCCAGCTGCATTCTTATTGCTACACCTATCCTGAGTTATGCCAGTACTTTAATGAACCAACTCATCTGAGGTCTGTTGATACCTCTCAAGTGGTCTCCCAGAAAAGTAGCAGCTTTAGCATTTTTTTCTGATACAGGGAAACCCAGCTGCCACCTATTTGCATCTTTAATCATCTTCAGATGCAGCAGACATTTTTCCTTTATTCTTCTATCCCTGGCCCTTTGTTAAAAAAAAAAAAAAAAAAAAAAAAAAAAAGACTACAGCATTTTTTATATATTATGCAATTATAAATTTGTATCCTCTGGTTGATGCACGGTTTTTCAGACACAGCTTGGGCCCATGGGGAAACAAACATGTTTATCCAGTTATCAAATTGAAATCATCTTCAGATGCAGCTGATGTGTTTCTGTTATTCCTCCGGTAGGAGGATTCCCATGGGATAAGCTGGTCCAGAAGTGGCCCACCCTGGGACATCTTTAATCTTTCTCCATTTCCCCTTGTTCTGAAATTTGTTGGGAAGCCCAAAGTAAACAAAGACAAGGTTATCCAGATAGCTGTTTTGGCTGCAGCACACATTGCTTTCCCTGCCTTAGCCTCATTTCTTGGATGGGTGAAATCTACCAAAGGTTTACTGTCCCACCAGTTAGGTCAGTCTTTCCCAAAAGTTTACTTCTTGAAGTTAATTACATGGTTTTCCCATATCCATTGACAGCCAAAGTCCAGATCCTGACCTCACCACCTAGAGATGTGATGCCAGGAGAAAATAGTTTCATATGAACTTCTTAGCGTGGACTATGGACCAGTGAATAGCTCCATCTGCAGCCCCTTGTCCCTTTTTGTTTTAGATTACTTTTCTTGATTATTTGACTCTGTTTTACCTCTCCTCTCCTGAAGTCTATCTAGCTGCTGTTTCAAATTTTCCCCAGGGAGCAAACTTTTTTCCTGGTTCTGTTAAAGGTGTGCAGAAACGTTTCTGAAGGAGCCCCCCCCCCCATTTTCCTGTTACTTTAGTTTTCCTCAAGAGGACCTGTATTGTATGCTGTAAAAGCTTACTCTAGCTCCCTTTGAACCATCGTCTGCACCAGACTTAAAGTAGTTTGAAGACCTTCTTGTAGTGGCATGGCCATTACTTTGTGACAAAGAATTTCAGGCCTTGTGCATTCTTCTATTATTTCTTTCTTTACACCCATAAGCTTAATGGTTTCCTTGCGTAGTAATCCTTTTATGCCAAAGGTTGCTTTACATAGTAGAGGGTTTTGATTCCTTCCACTTTCATTTGCCTACTCTCTGACTCTGAACAGGACACTTAACTAGAAAGTGCTCTTGGGTCACCCTTGAAAAGGGACAATTTGTTCAGTAGGCTTACCTGGTCAACAGATAGGTAAAATAAAAGGAGTATCCCTGTCCAGTTTCAAGCACAACGTAGATCTATGGATGGGAGACAGAAAATTTACCCCAGACTGTCCCATGTACTACTAATAGACAGTTGCAGCTCCTAAATGCTTTATCTCATGCATGGGTCCCCTCAAATTATCTATGCTATGATCCTAGTTATTCTGTTTAGGGGCAATATGTAATTATCGAGCATGAGATGGGCAAGACCAGTCTATAACCAAATGTGGTAATGTATTTTGACCCAGAAAAGGAAATTGGCTAGGCTATAAATAACCCATAAGGGCAGTTTGTGTAGTACTTAATCTATGAATCTGTATCCGTAAATCAGTCTATTGATCTTCCTGTATTTTCCTAAGCTATTTATAGAGCTGAATATTTTACTGCACTGTATGGATGTGCACAGACAGCTGAGTTTTTTTTTTTTTTTTTTTTTTTGTGGCAGAGCTAAATTTGTAAAACCTTCTCAAATGCTTGTTCCCATTGCATTGTGCCTTTTTTTTCCAAAAAGATGGGCTAGTTTCCAAAACACATTTTGCCTCATGACTGTCTTAGTGCATTAATTTCTGTTATCAGAAGTCTGGCAGGTCCTAACCCCACTTAAAAATGCTCATAGTGCAAGATAAGTGAATACTTCACAAGCCTTTTTCAGGAGTGTTTAGTGGATGACATGTTTGCATCTGTTCCTTTGGCATCACTGAGTACCTTTGCAAGGCAGTGCAAGTATGTTGCTAGGAGGTCCAGAGCAGCTTTGACAGCTGCCATTGTCGGGGGTATGTTGTCTTGATGAGCCACCCCAGAGGTTTAGATTGGAAGTTCCTCTTGCTGAGGATAGATTTTAAACTATCGACATCAGATACAAAGGTAATGTACTTGTTATAATGCTTGATCTGCATTGCTAATTTTAACTCCTTCACTGGTTCGTCCTGCTCCATGATTCCAGGGTCCACATTGTTATCTTGAGAGACCTTTTGATAATGAAGTTGGTTGTTCTTCATTGCTGTAAGAGGTTGCAACTTCTGGGCTCCAGAAATCTATTGGGGGATGGGGGGGGGGGGGGTTGGACACCAGAAATTGTGAATAAAGGGAGATTTATAGTAGCCTGGGTAGGTCTTATGAGCTGAACTAAGTACTTGTCAATTTCTGTCATACAGGTGACTGAGTTGAATATACTAAAACAGATCTAGCATTAAGATAAACGCATTATTTGCATTTAATGCAAATGATGGGGGTTGGTTTACGACCATATTCCCTTTCCCCAGGGAATTTTGGAGGAGGTTTGTTTCATCCCACACTTGGTGATTACAGTTTTGGTAGGCATAATTTGGAATGCTATCAAAATCAAGTGAAGGAACCTAGACACATTTGCTGCTTTGCCAAAGAAATCAGACCAAGTTTTCTAGCCCCCAAGAGAATGTTTCATGGGGCAGATACCACAGTTTTTACAAGCTCTGTGGAAGATTGCTACTCCAGGGCAGTAGACAGATTTGAGAACTGTTTGCATCCACTGTGTTCTCCTTCTGCACATTGAACTATTTCACAACATGGTATATTTTCAAAGGTACTTGTATGATAAACTGTACCATGTAATGTAAGAGTAAATTACATGGGCCACTGAAAGACAGGGTAGTAGCATGAGCTTTTAACCTTTTAAACATGAGCAGTCTTAGGGTA
>NC_056739.1:209759631-209784631 GCF_019279795.1 Protopterus annectens | reverse complement strand
ATAATGCATTTTATTCTGCCTTGAGCTTTAATCCATGGCTTTGGCACCAGTCATTTCTCTGCATTAACCCTGCCTGCAGTATATTAACATCGTTTGCAGGACTTGATTGTTCCCAATTTGCAATAGTCAGCAAAATTGGTCAGCCACTGGCTGTCCAAGTTTGCTGGACTTCTAAGAAATAAATTCAGAACAGTAAGGACCCAGCACAGAATCATGTGGTACACCACTGATGACTGGTCTTTTGCTAGAGGTGAAGTCACCCACTTTGACAATGTGTCCTGTCGATGAGCCAGTTCGCTGTCCATCTGGTAATGTAGGGGTTAGTTCCTGAATGAGAGAGTTTCCCTATAATACCCAAGAGAGGAATTGTGTCAAATGCCTTGACTAGGTCATTGCAAGTAGTATGCACTGTTTTTCCCTTGTCCAGGGCTTTAGTTACTTTTTTGAAGAAGTCAACCATGATTAACAGGCATGATCTACCTTTAATGAATCCAAACTGGGTTGGGTCCAGAGTTTGTAGATTACCTGTGTCCTTATTACCTATGTCCTTGTTAATAAGGTCCATAGTGATTCTTTCTATGGCCTTGCAGATGAGGCTAGTCAAACTTATGGACCTGTAATTCCAAGGGTCGGTTGATGGTCCCCTTTTGTGCAGAGGGATTGCTGTTACTGTCCTCCATTCCACCGGAACATAGCCAGATTGCAGGCTTTGGTTAAATAGAGATCCAAGTGGGTCTGCTAGGTCATGTTGTAAGTTGTTTAAAAGGCATCTGGGATGTTGAATGTTCCATTGATGCTGTGTGTTTGGCCTTGGAGAGTGCCAAGATCTGCTCTCTTGAGATAATAGGCTGAGGAATGGTGGCAGGTATACTTTGGGGGGATATCTTGAGGGAAGGGGGGGGTGAGGTTTGCTCCAAATCTGTCAGCTAGCAGGTTGGCTATCCCGTCCGGTTGAGTATGGGTGGAGCCATCCACAACCAGTTCATCTAATAGCTGGATATTCCCCTTCTAGATTTCTGATGTAGTTAAAGAATGCCATGTGATTTTTCTTAGCTAGGGAGGCTATTCTTGCGTCATAATTAGCTGTGGAGGACTTGACAAGATCTCTAATTTGTTTGTTTAAGCTAGAGAGAGATTTCTTCCTCTACTGAGCCAGTTCCCTCTTGTCCTTGGTCATGAGTTTTTCTGTTGTTGTTATAGCCTGTAATGGTCCACCAGGGTGACTTATTTTTCTGTCAAGAACTGGCTTTAATCCGGTCAAGTACAGCCGATTCTATACAACTGTTTAAGTTGTTATACAGGGCATTGGTTTATACCTCTGCATAGGAGTCCGTGTTATCTGCATTCAAGGAGGCTTCGAAACTTCTTATACCATCACTTAGTAGGATGTAATTTGTCTTTGAAAAATTCTTATTTGTGCTTGATGGGGCATCTGGTCTTATAATTGCATCAAAGGAGACTGAGTTCTGTTCTGATCTTAACGTGGAGGACATCACACACAAGGGCAGGGTGCAGTGCTCTCCCATGTTAGTAAGTGCTATGTCCAGGACATAGCCTTTTGTGGTTGTGCTGACTAGCTGTTCCAGACAAAAGTCCAAGAACCTATTAGCCAGCATGTTTGTGGTCTTATATGTTCCCCAGTCCATGGTAGGATGATTAGAATCACTCATGAGTAAGGTGTTGGGCTGTATGGCAAGTGACTCAAGTCCAGGCGTGGGGTATGCTTTTCCTGTTCAGTTTGGAAGACCTATAGCTTCCTGTTCAGTGTGGGAGACCTATAGCTAGCTATGGTGTGGCAGGGGGCTGTGCCTGAAGTTAATTGGACATGGAGTAGCTCGAGAGTCATACTGTTTGACCATTCTGTAGGTGTTCCTATCCTTATTGAAGATGGATGCACTTCCTTCTTTGGTTCTTTCATGCTCATTTTGTGATCTGAATGCATGTAAGGCATTGTAGCCCTGCACGGCTGGGGTGTTTTCCTCTTTGAACCATGTCTTGCCGACTGCACAGATGTCAGCATTTTCCAAAGTAAGGAGTGTGTCAAGGGAGTGCAGTTTCTTGTTTAGAATCCTAGCGTTAAGCAGCAGTACCTTGAGTTTATTTACAGAGGATTTGGTTGTATTGGGAGGTTGGTTATCTTGCACTGCCCAAAAAAAAGCACAGTATGGGTGGCTAATGCCTTTGCTAGTATCCGAAAGCCTAGAGGAGATGGTAGTAGACCTTCTGTGGCAAAACACTGTGGCCTGTCGACCATGTCTTCCCAGGCTGACAGATAGTGGATCCCCTTGGACTGACACCAGAAGTTAAGCCAAAGTCCGTCAATTTTTGTTTCTACTATGATATTATTCTTGAGAAGGTAGAATGATGCTTAAGGCTAGGCTTATACCTGTCTGCGACATAATCTGAGAGCTTAGTCGTTTCTCTCTCTCGCTCCATGTAGTCCATTTAGGTATATCTCAAGTAATTCACACCCACACAGACTATGATGAAGACATGCCGGTACTTGCGGTTGAGAGACTTGATGGATCTTGGCTCCTGGCAGGCAGCTAACTATAACCCCTTCCTTACCCAGCCTGGTGAGGGCACATCTATGTGTCTCACAGTGGGGTCATCTATGACCAGTACATTATTTTTTGTAGTGTTATGCCATATAGGCTTATTTGCTGAAACACTGGTGTGTGTGATATTGTGTTGTGGTTGTTTTTCGCATTGTTACGTGTGTAAGTGGTTTCTGTTTGGCAGTTCTCTGATCTTTTGTTAAGTTACTAGTGAGTATCTCTGCATATGTGAGTTTGTGTGTAATGTCCTTATTTTGTGTGTGTGCTGACTACCTGTTTGGCATCTGATTTGTCCTTATGCAAGAGTCTTGCCTCCAGTTTCATAGTGTGGCTACATCTCTCACATAAAGTATTTGTTTGTTTTAGGAGTAAGTGGTTGTCAGTATACATGATGCAATTGCTACATTGCCTCAGGCTTCCCATGTCTATTATGCTGTCCAGAGAGATGATGGGAAACTGTCCATCCATGATAGGCTCTTACTGTATGTTTTTTAGGGAAGGGAATGTGTTAATTTAACAGGACCTATACTTTGTGTAGACTAAGGATGATCAATAAGGCAATACTGCTCAGTGTGCAACTGAGTTGTTCCTAGAGCAGCAGAAAAGCTTGGAAGGGTTTCACTAACAGCTGTTTAGGGAAAAACTGAGATTCTAGGCTTTTGCGTCTATACAGGGCACTGCTAACTGGCACTGCACGAAGAGCAACACCACAGAAATCCAGGGCTCAAATATGAGCAAAGAGAAGCAAGTTTTAAGCTAGCTACCAATCAGGAAAGCACACAGTAAGCCTTCTACCAGCAATCCCCAGCTCAGACAGTTTAGATCAGCACAACACCTTCTTAAAGTAGAATAGCTGGTTTTGAGGCCAGGTGTAACAAGACCACATAAACTACCTACAACAGTCCTACAACTAACAGATACAGTGTACTGCAGTACAATTAACTACTAAAAGCAGTATCAGACAGAGCAGTTTCTTTTGAAACTGCTAAAGTACAGTCACAGTGTATAAGAGAAGTGCAAAAAATAATAAATTGTACTGTAGTACATTGTATCTGTTAGATGTTCTGCTACACCCTTGTGGCAGAAGTGTGCTGATCTAACCTGTCTGAGTTGGGGAATGCTGGTAGAAGGCTTACTGTGTGCTTTCCTGATTGGTAGTTAACTTAAAACTTGCTTCTCTTTGCTCATATGAGCCCTGGATTTCTGCGGTGTTGCTCTTCGTGCAGTGCTAGTTAGCCAATGGAAAAAAATATGTGAAATGTGCAGACTAGATATTTAAGTGTCTCTCACATAGAACAAAAACTCCAGGCCAGGCTGATTTATTAAAACAGAAAACAAAATGGAGCAGGTAAAAAATCAACTCTTATCAGCAAGTCACAGACAAAAAAAAAATACAGGTTTACTTTCCTTAGCTAGTAGGAGATCATCAGCAGCGTTTTAGTTATGCTGGCTCAAAATCTTTTTAGAAAAGCCAAAGGCCCAGAAATCACTGTGTATTTAAGTATCCCTCAAGAGACAGTTTGCTCAGTGTGTAATCACAGATGCATTAGACTTTGCTTGGGGAGCTGTGTCTGATGGAGTAAAAGTGTAGGACCTCTGGAACAAGCAAGACAAATTAATGCGCACAATTCTCAAAGAAATGATAGTTGTAACAATTGCTCCAAAATCTCTGAACCATTTTCAGATTCCAAGCTCCACAGTGATGTGGTGATAAAAAAGGGGAGCCATTTCCTATCCCCTTTGCAGTCTAGCTGTGGTAGCTTGGAATTTAGAAATTCAGTTCTCTCTCCATCCACGCTACCTAAATTTCATCAGAGCCAAACCTACTGCAGACTTGCTTAGCAGGACCAGGAAAGAACCCCTCGAATGGAAGTTGTACCTGAGGGTCTAACAGGAATTGGCCCTCCTGTAGGGGACTCCTTAAGTGGATGTTTACCGCCAGCCACAATAGACAATTAAAAAAAAGTCTGCTCCAGGATTCCTTGCACACATCTGGAAGACTGGAACCTTTCATTCCCATGGTTGGGGAAGTGCCTCTGTATGCCTGAAGACTGATTACTTTCATTCCCATGGTTGGGAATATTCCTGTATGCATTTTCACCCTTTCCTGTAATATCCAGGGTTCTTCTAAAAATGCCAGATGACTCTCCAAGGATAATCGTGGTGACCCCCTTTTGGTCTGGGCATCAGTGGTTCTCCCTTCTTTTAAAAATACATAATTGCAATTACCACAAGCTTCCTTACAGGATGGACTTCATCACACAGGATGGGGGCTGTTTGATATACCCCAACATTCAACTTCATCTGATTGCCCTGAATGATAGAAATTTAATACTTTTTTAGGTGCCTTATGATTTTTTTTTGTTGATGCCACGATAAGAACTAGGACCCTTTCAGGGCTTAGATTACTTGGCTCTGCAGTATTTGTGTGAGTGGTTATCTTCTGGCCTTTCTTACTGTTTCTGTCAGGATTCACCTTTAGGCTGCCTCTGCTGGTTTGCCCTTAGATTCCCACATCAATACCCTAACATCAAGTGAAATAGTTTTTGAAAAGGGTTTTATGTAATCTTCCACTTATTAGGCAGCTGACTCTTTCAACGGATCTTATTATTTAATGGAAAAACTTGCATTGTTTCTTTTTGAACCTGCTCACCAGGCTGTTTAAAGTTCTTGTTTGGAAATTGCTCTGACTTCTGCAAGCTGTGTTATCCGAGTTATAACCTGTTACGTTAAGTCATCCCTAGCTCATCTTTCATAAAGATACTGTTACAATGAGACTTATTTATTTTTGGTTGTAGGAAGAAAACAGGGAGATAAACTTCCTAGCTCAGTGTAAACTCACACAACTTTTCTTCCTACAACCAAAAATAAATAAAGGGGAAACAGTTTTATACACTTTGGATGATGTTCTTCATCTCACATTGCTGCAGTCATAACTTGTGGGTAGTCCGCTGTCCTCGGTCGGCCCGAATATCAAAGTATTAGGCTGGCGTCGGTCATGGCGCTCAGATCTGACGTCAGTGCGTCATGGTATTAAAGCGCATGACCGACGTCATATCCCCAGTCTTTTTTGCCGCATGGTCCGTAGCAGAAGCAGCGTTTGCAAGTGCCGTTCGGCGTTCTGAAATTTTCGTATTCTGAGTTTCAGACCGAAACCAAGTTGGGCTAAGTACCCCGTTGGGGAATATTTTTGTTTTTTCTTGTCTCAGTTATTTCCGGATGTCAGAAAAAGTGAATAATTGTATTTCTTGTGGGAAACAGATACCGCATAGGGATTACCACTCTCTCTGTATTCCTTGTTTGGGGCCTGAGCACGACGTAGTCGGGTGTCGCTTTTGTGCTAGGTTTAATAAGCGCACCATTAAACGTAGGTTAGATTGCGCTAGGCTTGTCTTCGGTAAGTGGTGTAATTACAATATGCCGTCGGATCCTCCGCCCGCTACCGCTAAGAAGCGCAAGGAAAAATCATTAAGGTCCAAGCAGGATGAGTTGTCCGTTCCGGACGCCGGTTCTTTAGAAACTACGGTGGAATCTGTAGATCCAGCCGAGGTTTCATCTGAGTCTCGGGGAGACGTTAATTTTGCAGGATGTGGCCTCTCAGGAGTCAGGTCAGGCTGAGGGGGCCTCTCAAGTTGCTGTACTCCCTTCTTTGCCTAAGGGGGTTAGGCCTTCTCCTTCTGTTTCTAAGGTACCTTCTAAGGGCAGGCCTGGTTTGCCTTCCTCAGGTGTCAGTCCTAGTTCAGCAGGTTCTGTGCCTAAAAAACACATGCTTAAAATGGCAGAAGATTTAATTTCCTTAATCAGGGGTTCTATGCCCCCTCCAGATAAGAGGCCTAGGGTGGAGCCAGAGGTAGAATGTTTGGAACAGGCTTCAGATTACTCAGAGTCTTCGGCTGAAGACACTCAGGATTTTCCTCCTTATTCTGATTCAGACGCAGAGGATTCCAGTCCTTCTGCTTCTCCTCCAGAAGATTTTTCTTTTTCAGATACCCTGCATTCTATGAGGGAGCATTTTAAATGGGAAGGCCAGGATTTCTCGGATTCCCGAAAGAGGCTTAGAGAATTTTTGTTTTTACCACATCGGCCCTTAGCTATACCTCCTGTTTTGGATGTTGTTCAGGATGTTTTCTCTGAGGCTTCCCTTAATCCAGACTCTTTGCCTCCTGCGCCAGTTAAACCAGATAGGTATTACAGAGTGCCTGAGGCTCATAAATATCTGTATAAGAGCCCAAGGGCTGACCCAGAAACTATTAGCCAGGGACCTAAGGGTGTCAGGGCTTCTGTTGTAAAGAATCCAGTTCCTATGGATAAAGACTCTAGAGCTTTGGATAGGTGGGGTAAGAAAGTGTACACCTCTTCCACTCTAGCAATGAGGGCTTTGAATTGTCAGTTTCATATGTTGAAGTACCAGAATTTTCTCCTTACTCAGTTAAAATCTAAGGTAGATGCTTTGGCAGAGGGCATAGACTGTAAGGAATTACATGATTTGGTTCATGCCTCTGATCAGGTGGGTAAGCATTCTTTGCAGTGTGGTTTCGATGCTTTACAGGCTTCTTCCAGGGTGGCTGCCACTGGATCAGTTATTCGCAGGCACGCCTGGCTTAAAGATCAGAATTTGTCAGAGCATGTTAAAGCTAGAATTTTAGATGCTCCTTTACAGTCTGAAGTTTTGTTTGGTTCTCCTGTGGAGTCTGTCTTAAAGAAAATGGAAGACAAGGCTAAGTCTATGCAGACTGTTAAAGATTTTTTGCAGGTGCAGCCCCCTAAGTTTAGCAGGAATTGGCCTACTAAGGGATGGGCGTATCCTTCTTCTGATTTACAGTCTAGGGGCAGATCTAGGCGTGGTAGGGGCAGAGCTCAGAGTTCTTTCAGGCCTAGAACGTGGAGTTCCCTGCACAATCTACAGGTGAGGGCAGGGGCCAGTCCTTTCGTAAACAGGCCCAATGACCTGCATCTTCAGCTGCCAGATCCCTCCTGTCTGGCAGCACCTTTGGGAGGAAAGTTGGCACTCTTCAAGCAAAATTGGCTTTTAGTCACCCAGGACAAATGGGTGTTGGTCATTATAGACCGAGGCTACAAGTTTTATTTCCACACATTGCCTCCTTTCAAGGGCATGCCAGACGTTCCTCCTCAGCAAAGGGTAGAGGCTCACAAACAGATTTCTTTACTTCTTCAAATGGGCGCTATACAGCAGGTCCCTCTGTCAGAAGTGGGCCTAGGATTTTATTCTCGCCTGTTTCTTGTACCAAAGAAAGGAAACACTTGGAGGCCAATTTTGGATTTATCTATCCTCAACACATACCTGGACATTCCAAAATTCAAAATGTTGATGTTGCAACAACTTCTGCCTCTGTTGGGCAAAGATCACTGGATGGTAACTCTGGATCTCAAAGAGGCTTATCTTCATGTTCCTATCAGGCCCAGTTGCAGGAGATACCTGCGTTTTCGGGCTGGGACTTTACATTATCAGTTCTCTGCATTGCCCTTTGGCTTATCTACTGCGCCCAGGGTGTTCACAAAGGTTCTGGCTCCTGTGATAGCCTTCTTAAGGTTAAGAGGAATACAAATTTATCCTTATTTGGACGATTGCCTGATTCTTGCTCAAGACAAAAACAAGCTTCTTCACCATCTACAGTATGTTATGACAGTGTTAAGGTGCCTAGGGTATTCTGTGAACGAAACAAAGTCCAGTCTAGTACCCTCTCAGGAAATGTGCTTTCTGGGTGTGAGACTGAATACAGCTTCCCAGATGGCCTTTTTGACCCTGGACAAACAAAGAAACCTTACACTTTACTTCCAACGATTGTCTCTACGGTCCAGGCTGACTGCAAGGACAGTCCTTCAAGCCTTGGGGTTCATGGCATCTTGTATTCTGGTGCTTCCCAATGCCAAACTGCATATGAGGAAGCTACAATGGTATCTCAAAAACGTATGGACGCAACACTGCCACGATCTGGACACTGTCATTCAGATAATACCTTGCATTCAAAAGGAATTTTTGTGGTGGGCTCAGGAATGTCACCTAAACAAGGGACTCTCTGTGACCCGACCAGAGGTGAGTCAGATCTTAACGACAGATGCCTCGGACAAGGCTTGGGGAGCTCACCTCAATGGAAAATGGGTTCAAG
This sequence comes from Protopterus annectens, assembly GCF_019279795.1. Lineage (NCBI taxonomy): Eukaryota > Metazoa > Chordata > Ceratodontiformes > Protopteridae > Protopterus > Protopterus annectens. The sequence continues at coordinate 209,775,945 of NC_056739.1, read as the reverse complement.
ACACGTGGCCTGCCAGACTTCAACATTTACATATCAACTTGAAGGAGATGTTAGCAGTCCGATTTGCATTGATGGCTTTCAAGGATCTACTTCACCCAGGACAAGTGTTGATTCAGACAGACAACACAGCTGTCATGTGGTACATCAACAAGCAAGGGGGAACCCATTCGTACCCTCTTTGCAGGCAAGCTATGGTTTTGTGGGAGACTGCTCTCAGTTTGCACCTCACTCTTCAGGCAAGGTTTCTGCCAGGAGCACAGAACTCCTTAGCAGATGTTTTGAGCAGACAGATGGTGGATCCCCACGAGTGGAAATTGGATCCTCATGTATTTCGACAGTTGACAGTGATATGGGGGACTCCAGACATAGATCTGTTCGCTTCTCCACTAAATTTCCAGTTGCCAAAGTTTTGCACAAAGATGTTTCATCCAACAGCTTGGAAAGTGGATGCTCTATCATTCAGTTGGAGCAATCTTCACGTCTATGCCTTTCCTCCTCTGCCTCTCCTTCCCAAGGTGCTCTTGAAGGTCAGACAAGACAAGCCCTCCATGATTCTAATAGCTCCAGATTGGCCTCGACAGCACTGGTACCCTCTGCTGAGGAGTTTAGTAAAGGAGCCTCCTTGGCCTTTGCCTTCAATTCCACACCTTTTGTCTGTCAGGCAATCATTTCCTCAATGTCAGGATTCAGTCCCTGCATCTAACAGCCTGGCATATTCTGTTCTAGAACCTGGAGGGTCGCAGCTTCCTCAACAAGTTTTGAATGTTATTTTGGAGGCCAGAAGGCCTAGTACAAGGAAAGTTTATGCAGATAAATGGAGGAGATTTTTATTTGGAGCAAAGCAAAGAGCTTTGATGTTTCCAGGCCTGATTTGAGTGTTTCTCTTCAATATCTTACGGAATTATTAGACAAGGGTTTGTCTTTCTCCTCTGTAAAAGTTCATGCTGCAGCCGTTTCTGCTCACTATGACTGTGACCCACCATTATTCTCTCATCCTTTGTTTAAGCAATTCCTTAGAGGGGCAAAGAACATAAGACCCCAGAGAGCTCCTACTCCTTCCTGGGATCTCAATTCTCTGTTGGAAAAGATTACTTTACCTCCTTTTGAACCTGCAGCTACGTCTGAGTTAAAGTTTTTGTCTTGGAAGACTGCTTTTTTGTTGGCCATTACGTCTGCTAGAAGAGTATCTGAATTACAGGCTCTAATGGCAGTTGAACCCTTCCTGATTTTTCATAAGGATAGGGTATCTCTGCGTACTAACCCTACTTTTATGCCTAAAGTGGTTTCAAATGTGGCCTTGAACCAATCTATTCATTTGCCTACTTTTTATGCTGATCCCCAAAATAAAGGGGAGAAAATTTTGCACACTTTGGATATTCACAGGCAGTTGCGTTATTATTTGAACAGGACTAAAAGGTTCAGACAGTCTCAACAGTTGTTTGTTTCTTTTGCTTTGGCCTCTCAGGGGAAACCTGTTTCAAACCAAACTATTTCTAAATGGATTGGCCATTGTATTGTTATTCTCATCATGGTAAGGAGATTCCGGCTAGAATCAGACCTCATTCCACTAGGGCTACTGCCACTTCTACTGCTTTTTTAAGGGGTGTAGCTACTAAAGATATTTTGGAGGCAGCTACTTGGAGTTCAGTGCACACCTTTTCTAAACATTACCATCTCCCTCTTTATTCCAAATCTAGGGCTGGATTTGCCACTGCAGTCTTACAGGGCATGTTAGCAGCTCCCAATGCTTTTTGATTTTGCCAGCCTCCCTTTACCTTTGCTTTGGGATTCTACCCACAAGTTATGACTGCAGCAATGTGAGATAAAGAACATAGTACAGTTTTGTACCTACCATAAATGTAGATGTTCGAAGATCCACATTGCTGCATTCCAATTTACCCTCCCTCCTTCCCCTCTGTAGTTTGGAGTGGTTGTATGGTTTGGGTGGTAGAGGTTGTTTGTACATAGGTTTTGGAGGTTTTTCTATTTTTGGCTGTGGCCTTTCTTTTTTAGGGCCTTCTGACATCTGGGGCAAGAAAAGACTGTGAGGATATGACATCGGTCATACGCTTTAATACCATGACGCACTGACGTCAGATCTGAGCGCCATGACCGACGCCAGCCTAATACTTGGTATTCGGGCCGACCGAGGACAGCGGACTACCCACAAGTTATGACTGCAGCAATGTGGATCTTCGAACATCTACATTTATGGTAGGTACAAAACTGTACTTTCACACTTCACAGGCATTTTGGATAATACAGGGACTGAATGTGAAAAAAAAACCTTCAGTATTTCTAATCATTTTTATTTTTTCTTTGAAGGCAAAAAGAAAGGGGCAGTCGGTATCAACACAAACAAATTCTAAATGGCTGTCTCATGCTATTACTTTTTTTTTTGTCCTCCCCATAAATAACAAGACAGTTCAATACCAAGTTAGGGTCTACTCTAGCAGGACTCCGGCTACTTCTGTGACTTTTTGGAAATGGGTGGACTCTAGAAGTATCGGTAAACGTCTTTACCAAACACTGCAAACTAGATTACTACTTTAGGTTGAGAGCAGGCTTTTCTAGAACTCTTCTCCAGGAGCTCCTGGACTCTGTTTATCCTTCCTCCTCACTTTCTAAGTTCTGATATTTCTCCTTTACAGCTTAGGCCATTGCAGCAGTGATCTAATGATGAGCATAGTACAGGTGTGTAAGTATGTTTACTATAACAGTAGATATTAGAGTAGATCAATGTTGCAGTAACTGTACCCTGCCTCCCTCCATCCCATGCTCTTCTTTTTTTTGCTATTTTTATGCCAAGGTGTGTGGTTCTTGTTACTCTTCCTATCTGGCAGGGCTCTAGCTTCCCTCTTCTGAGGCAAAAAAGTTCTAAAGTTGCCCTAAAACTTTGGAAATTGGCCAGCTAGTCCAGTTTCTGGCAGGACATCCCATGTAGCTTAGGCTCCTTCAACATTTTATCTGTTCATAGGTTCATAGATTAGTACTAGTCTAACTGCTCTTGTGGGCCATTTTAAGCCTAGCCAATTATCCCTTGTGAGACTCAAACCCTTCACCTTGTGTTTGTAAGGCAAACAGCTTAACCATTAGGCCACTCAAACAATCTTTTGTGTAGTTCTTCTATGCAGGTGTTCTTGTTTGCTTACTTTGCTGTGGACAGATTGCATTTCTAGGAATATAAAGCTGGCTTCTTTCCATACGTTTGCTGTATGTACTTTCTTCAAGATCATTTGTCCCCAATGGGTAACTTCAAACTTTCTTCTGTAAGACTCTCTAGTGGTGTTTCACTGTTGGATCACTCGGTGGCATACCTCTCAAAAGTACTTCATTATGAGTTTTAAAAATTCTGTGTTCCTTGCTGTTCAATGTTGAAAGGTTTTGAGACACAATCTTTAAGAATTCTTTTTCACAAATATTTATGGTGAATACTGAATAATACTGATTTATATTAGGTCATGTGTAGAGATCTAGAAGTAAGAAAGAGCAGTTAACCATGCCGTATGCTTTCTAGTTAAAATTATTAGTGAGTATTTCACATTTTGCCAATTTTGTTCCATGTTGTGAGTGGTAGTGTTCCCCACTTTGGGGACGGAAGTTTGAGAGCTCTGCTCTGCTGCAGTGAGAGACTGAGACTGTCATAAGAAATATGCTGAAAAGAAAGTGCTTATGATTTCTAAAGTTAATCTGCAATCTCCTCATTTGCATTTCATTGTTTAAGGTAATGTTTGTGAAGCCACATCTGTTCGGTCTCTGGATAGTCTGTTTCATAACCTAGCTGACAGTTGTCTGAAATATTTCCACTGTTGAAGTTTCTTTGCTTTCCCGACATTAGAGTTTTTGCTTTTGTGTTTTACAGGTTGTAATAGAAAAACATCCTGTGCGTTTTTTTGTACATAAGAGGCCGCATGTTGACTTCTTTATAGAGGTGGTAAGTACTCAGTCTTAGACTTTCTCATTATTTCTTATCATTGACAGACTTAAGGTCTGACTGTATGTATTAAAGGCAAGTGAAAAACAAGGAATGTCTGAATAGTATTGGGGATGAATAAGCATACTATTTTTTTTTTTTTTCAGTTTTAGTGCTTGAAACTGGGCCACTGGTAAAGAAAGATGTATATGGCAGATTTGTTGTAATTACATTTGGTTATAGCATTAGAAACAGACAGACTTAAAGTATTCTTTAAGTTGGCAGGGTCAAGTGTGCCACACTGTGCACATGGGTCTTCTTTTTTATGCCTTTCTCTTCTGAATCCTGGCCAGTTTTCTGTCCTGTCTGCCCTATTCATTTCCTATTGGCAAGACTGTGCATTTCAGGCTATCATCCATGATGCCATTGTTTTCTCTCTCTCGCTTTTTTTCTGTGCCCTGTGTCCCTTCCACACAGCAGACATCTGTCCTTCAGTATGGATAGATTTCCGTAGGCACACTTCTACCAATTTTGTATGACGGATACAACCAAAACACATTAGTTTTGCAGTCATTCCTGTCCCTTTAATATTTGCTTAATGAGATACCTGGCCTTTTTTATTTTATTTTATTTTTTAAGTCCCTCATTGCTTCTGACTTTGGGTTTCTGTTATGCTTGCTCCCTGAAGTACCATGCTTCGAGTTCCCTAGCAGGCTTCCCAGTTTCCATACACACCAGGAATGTCTCTCTTCTGTCAGAGCTTCCACAGGAAGACCCTTGTCTCTAAAGTCAGCTTGTTTATTTGCATTTGGTTACTGGGAAGGTCCAAGTGGATCAGGGCTGGCTACTGAGGCTTTTTTTTTTGACTACATGCAAGATCTTGCTTGATAGCTCCCCTACCTTCACCCAGTCAGCCATTTGTTCCAGAGGGATGGGAGCCAGGCATTTTCAGGCTAGACAAGAGCCCTACAGCTCATTTATTTTTGCTTGTGAAGTCCGAATAGGCCCTTTGTTTTCCCAACCAGAGTCTGGTGGTAGGGAGTGGGACACCTTGCTAGCCCTGATGGGTAGTCTACTCTGTTCCCTCTTGGGGTATTCTCATGGCATCTCTTCAGAGCTGCACCAATGCTGTCTCCCAAGGAAAGTGTGCCTCTGTATTCTGAAATGTACATCATTCTCACTGCTGCAATAGCTTATAGGTGTAGCCTGCCAAGGATACAACTGGTCAGGTCCCAAAGCTTTTACCTCCTCCCAAACTATCACTCTGGCTGCCAATAAGCTAAGCCCTTTGGGAGGGAGCTATATAAGCATCTAGAGTGACTGAAAATCTTTAGAACTTTCTTGTCACTTCGTGCAGATGCAGCACTGAGACATCTTGGAGATAAGTCAGCCTAAGGCTCCCTTTTGATGCATAATTGTGGAAAGGTTCCCCAAAAGGGGCTTATTCAATAAAAATACAAATATTTTAAATCTATTTTTTGACAGAAATGTGGTATGCCTCTTTAAGAATACTGTGTTTTTGTAGTAATATTGTAAATTATTCATTGAAGGACTGCTGTTTTGGTCTGGTTTTGGTTTGAGACTTTTTATGCTTGCTTGTCTTCTTAATCAGATTTTACTCTAATTACTTATACTTTGGAGAGTCGGGAAGTGTGTGTTGTGTTTCTTGTATATACTGACTTACCGAAGTGTGTGTTCAGTTTCTTGTATATACTGACTTACCTGACAAACTTTTTATTTAGCGGTTCACTTCAGTGAATGTCTCTGTGTTTCTAATTGAGGATTTTTGTGTGCTGCTTGTGTTCTGTATTGTTGTGAATTCGGGGCATTTTGAGTGTTGTGTGTGCTATTTGTGTGCAATAAGTGGCAACTTACCTTTTGACTTAATATCCTTCGCCAGCACATCTTGCACTTTCTCATTCCGGTTCTCAGTGCTCCTTTGTGGCAACAGATTGTCATAGACAGTTTTTGAAGGTGATCATGGAGTGTTACAGTTGACAATGGATAGAAAATCCCCCTCCTTTCAGGGGGATTCCCCCCACCCTCCCAATCAAAGTTGTTTCTGCAGAACAAATAGGCAAAGCTTTTATTTCAGAATGTTTCTCATCCCAAAGAAGGAGCACTTTTGGAGACTAGTGTTAGATGCATCTTTTCTGTCTTTTTGTGAAAGTTGTAAATTTCAAGATGTTCACCTTTCAAACAGTGTTAGCTGTTATTCCATCACAGAATGTCATGACAACCGTAGATCTCAAAGTTGTTCACCATCACATTCTAATAGCAAACAAGAAATTTCTAAGATCTTGTGTGTCATATTATCAGTTCTCTGCATTACCATTTAGACCATCCACTGCACTAATAGTGTTTACGAAATGTCTAGCCTTAGTGGTGACCCATTGCAGATGCAGGGTTATCCACATTTGTCCTTGTTTAGACAACTTGCTTATCTGTGTAGAGTCTTTACTCGAATGTCAGAAGTCATTAACAAAGGTTACTTCTCATCTAAACCATTTGGGATTCCAGGTAGTTGTGCAGAAATCCTCCCCCACTCTGTCACACAGGATTGTGTTTCTAGGCTGCCTGATGCACTCTGTGATGCAAAAGGCTTTTCTTCCTGAAGAGACTATGAATTTGTATCTGGAAATCTTCGTGAATTTTTCTCATCATCTCAGATTACTGCTAGAGAATTTCTCAGGGTTCTAGGCCTCAAGACTTCTATGATTCTCATGATTCCCTTTGCCAGAATAGATATGAGAGAGATTTATTGGCACCATTAAGAACACGTGGGCGCAGCATTCTCATCTTTTCGAGTTTGATTCCAGGTCATGGACTTTATAAATCAGAACTGCATTGTTGATGAGATGAGATGGCATAGAATCCAGATTTTCTTATTTTTCCACCCATCCTAACACAGTCTGTATTGTATTGACCAGTTTCTCAGATTTTACTTGGGAGCAGTGCCAGAGGGTAAAGTATAAGGACTGTGGAACAGTTCATACAGACCAATGCTCATAAATATCAAATATTGATGCCATAAAGCCTCTACATTGTCTATGCATTGCAGGTCCTCTACAGATCATTACAGACAACACCACAGTGAAGTGGTAGATAAACAGGGGGCCCTAGGTCATACCTCTGTACCAGCTGGCAGTGATAGCTTCACAGTTAGCTCTTCAACATTTTTTTAACTCTCCAGGCATCTTACATTCCATCAGGACAAAATATAGTGGCAGAGAAGCTGAAGCAGGTCCTGGGCAGACCCTCACAAGAGAGTGGAAGCTCCGCAAAGAAATCTTCCAGGAAATGATCCAGATGTGGGGACACCTCTGGTACATCTTTTCATCCCATTTCAAAACAGACATTTAAGCAAATTTTGTTCAGGACTCCTTGCAGGTAGGCCTGGAGAACAGATGCTGTATCATGCCCATGATCAGGAAAAGTCCTATATGCATTACCACCCTTCTCAATGATTTCCAGGGTAATTCTGAAGATTCAGAAAGACTTATAAAAGTTCATTGTGGTGAATCTCTTCTGGACCAAGACATTGTTTCTCTGTTCTTAGGCAGTTGCCTCAAGCTTCCTCACAGATTGGATCTATTCACATAAAATTGGAGCAATTTGATAAACCCTGCCTTCAAAAACTTCAGCTGACTGAATAATTCAATTTTGATTGCTTTTATTCACCTTTTTTCATGAAGACATGCAGGTAGTCAAGGAGCTGTAGCTGGACTCCTCCCCTAACCCAGAACATCAGCTCTGTATGTCTAAAAGGGAACGACGTTTTCCATTTTCATTTCCCTTTTTGTTACAAGAAACAGTTGGCCTTGAAGTTATCTTACTGTGCATCTCTTCCAAGTTACAAAGCTCCAGTTTAGAAACCACTTTTTTCGTAGTTGTAGTAGTATTGCGTATTTTGCTGCTTGTTTTGATACTTAGGTTAATTGGAGATTTGTGAAGACCAGTGTTTGAAAACAGTGACATTCTTGGGAAAACGTGTTTATAAATGTTCTTCCATCTAAAGGCTACCACTTGCAGTGCCTTTTCTTTCTGCAAGAACCATCAAATTTCCACATATGATCTCTGCACTACATTAAATGAAATGTTCCTTCAGTAAGTCTGGAATTTACTAGCCTTCCTTGAGTATAAGAAGCTTATGGTGGTGTACTAAGGGGTGTCTGACACACTTTTTCAGATGGAGAATAGTTCACTAGCTGCCACAAGCAACAGTTTACCTTAAAAAAAATAAATAAATAAAAAGGTAGCCCTTGAAAAATGGAGATGCTGAGAAAGTTATTGGTCAACAAAACTCGTTGGGGAGTGAGAGACCATAGTGACTCTGTCAGTTGTACCAGTGCCTGAGGACATTGCGTTCTTGAGCAGCATTGCCTTATTTGTCCATAGACTCTTCATGGGTTCTTACTGCATCCAAATGTATCTTGAGCCCTTTGGAGGTAGCCAAATATTGATGTTCTTCATCTCACATTGCTGCAGTCCTTACACTTGGGTAGTCCGCTGTCCTCGGTCGGCCCGAATATCAAAGTATTAGGCTGACGTCGGTCAAGGCGCTTAAGACTGACATCAGGACGTCAGGGTACAAATGCGCATGACCGACGTCATATCCTCAGTCTTTTTTGCCGCATGGTCCGATGCAGAAGCAGCGTTGCAAGTGCCGTTCGGCGTTCTGAAATTTTTCAATTGAGTTTCAGACTGAGTCAAAGTTGGCTAAGTACCCCGTTGGGGAATATTTTAGTTTTTTCTTGCCTCAGTGGTTTACCGGATGTCAGAAAAAGTGAATAACTGTATTTCTTGTGGGAAGCAGATACCGCATAGGGATTATCATACTTTGTGTATTCCTTGTTTGGGGCCTGAGCACGACGTTGTTGGGTGTCGCTTTTGTGCTAGGTTCAATAAGCGCACTATTAAGCGAAGGTTAGATTGTGCCAGGTTGGTCTTCGGGAAGCGGTGCAATTATAATATGCCATCGGATGCTCCGACGCCCGCTTCTTCGAAGAAGCGCAAGGACAAAGCAGCTAAACCCAGGCAAGAAGAGTCGTCCGTACCGGATGCCGGTTCTTTAGAGGCGTCAGTGGAACCAGTGGTTCCGCCGGAGGCTTCTCTGGAGTCCCAGGGGGAGACTTTGATATTGCAGGATGTGGCCTCTCAGGAGGCAGGTCAGGCTGAAGGGGCTTCTCAGGTTACTGTACTCCCCTCCCTTCCTAGGGTGGTTAGGCCCTCTCCTTCTGTTTCCAAGGCTTCTCCCAGAGACAGGCCAGGTTTAGCTTCTGTTGGTGTCACTCCTAGTTCAACAGGATCTGTGCCCAAGAAGCACATGCTTAAAATGGCAGAAGATTTAATTACTTTGATTAGAGGTTCTTTGCCCCCTCCTGATAAGAGGCCTAGGGTGGAACCAGAGTTGGGGAGTTTTGAGCAGGCTTGGATGTTTCAGAGTCTTGACTGAAGACTTGCAGGAGTACTCTCCTTATTCTGATTCTGATGCAGATGATTCGACTCCTTCTGCTTCTCCTCCAGAGGATTTTTCTTTTCAGAGACTCTTCATTCCATGAGGGAACATTTTAAGTGGGAAGGTCAGGACTTCTCTGATATCAGGAAAAGGCTTAGGGAATTTTGCTTTACCCCAACATAGGCCTTTGGCTATACCACCTGTTCTGGATGTTGTGGAAGATGTGTTTGCAGAGGCTTCACTTAATCCTGATTCTTTGCCTCCTGCTCCTGTTAAACCGGATAGGTATTACAGGGTGCCTGAGGCTCATAAATATCTTTATAAGAGTCCTAGGGCGGACCCAGAAACTGTTAGTCAGGGACCTAAGGGTGTCAAGGCCTCTGTTGTAAAAAATCCGGTTCCTCCAGATAAAGAGGCCAGAGCTTTGGATAGATGGGGAAAGAAAGTCTATACTTCTTCCACCTTAGCTATGAGGGCGTTGAATTGCCAGTTTCACATGTTGAAATATCAAAACTATCTTCTTTCTCAATTGAAGTCTAAGGTAGATGCTCTGGCGGAAGGCATTGAGTGTAAAGAATTACAAGATTTGGTACATGTCTCTGAACAGGTGGGTAAGCATTCTTTACAATGTGGTTTTGATGCTGTACAGGCCTCGTCTAGGGTGGCTGCCACTGGGTCAGTTCTTCGCAGGCACGCCTGGCTGATGGATCAGAATTTATCTGACCATGTTAAGACAAGGATTTTGGATGCTCCTTTACAGTCTGATGTGTTGTTTGGTTCACCTGTGGAGTCAGTCTTGAAGAAAATGGAAGACAAGGCTAAGTCTATGCAGGCTGTTAAAGATTTTTTGCAAGTTCAGCCTCCGAAGTTCAGTAGGAATTGGCCTGCGAAGGGGTGGACGTACCCTTCTTATGATTCACAGTCTAGGGGTAGATCTAGACGTGGTAGGGGCAGAGCTCAGAGCTCCTTCAGACCTAGAACAGGGAGTTCACCTGCACAATCTTGGTGAGGGCAGGGGCCAGTCCTTTCGTAAACAGGCCCAATGACCTACCTTTTCAGCTGCCAGATCCTTCTTGCCTGGCAGCACCTTTGGGAGGAAGGTTGGCACTCTTCAAGGAAAATTGGAGTTTGATTACCCAAGACAGATGGGTATTGGATATCATACACCAAGGTTACAGGTTTTATTTCCATACCTTGCCTCCTTTCAAAGGCATGCCGGACGTTCCTCCTCAGCAAAGACTAGAGGCTCACAAACAAATTTCTCTGCTGCTCCAAATAGGGGCCATACAATCGGTCCCTCTGTCAGAAGTGGGCCTAGGATTTTTTTCTCGCCTGTTCCTAGTACCAAAGAAGGGGAACACGTGGAGACCAATTTTGGATTTATCTATCCTCAACACTTATCTGGACATTCCCAAGTTCAAAATGTTGACGTTACAGCAGCTTTTACCTCTGCTGGGCAAAGATCACTGGATGGTGACTCTGGATCTCAAGGAGGCTTACCTTCATGTTCCTATCAGGCTAAGTTGCAGGAAGTATCTGCGTTTTCGGGCTGGGACTTCTCATTATCAGTTCTCTGCATTGCCCTTTGGCTTATCTACTGCGCCCAGAGTGTTCACGAAGGTTCTGGCTCCAGTGATAGCTTTCTTCAGGCTAAGAGGAATACAGATCTATCCTTATTTGGACGATTGCCTGATTCTGGCCCAAGGAAAGGACGAACTTCATCATTTACAATATGTGATAGCAGTGCTAAGATGCCTGGGGTATTCTGTGAACGAAATAAAGTCCAGTCTAGTACCCTCTCAGGACATGTGCTTTCTGGGTGTGAGACTGAATACAGCATCCCAGATGGCCTTTTTGACCACGGACAAACAAAAGAATCTTTCTCTGTACTTCCATCAATTGTCTCATCAGTCCAGGCTGACTGCAAGGACAGTCCTTCAAGCCTTGGGGTTCATGGCATCTTGTATTCTGGTGCTTCCCAATGCCAAACTGCATATGAGGAAGCTACAATGGTATCTCAAAAATGTATGGACACAGCACTGCCAAGATATGGACACTGTCATTCAGATAATACCTTGCATTCAAAAGGAATTTTTGTGGTGGGCTCAGGAATGTCACCTAAACAAGGGACTCTCTGTGACCCGGCCAGAGGCGAGTCAGATTCTAACGACAGATGCCTCAGACAAAGCTTGGGGAGCTCATCTACATGGAAAGTGGGTACAAGACACGTGGCCTGCCAGACTTCAACATCTACATATCAATTTGAAGGAGATGTTAGCAGTCCAATTTGCATTAATAGCTTTCAAGGATTTACTTCTTCCAGGGCAGGTGTTGGTTCTAACAGACAACACAACTGCCATGTGGTACATCAACAAGCAAGGGGGAACACATTCTTATCCTCTATGCAGACAAGCAATGATTTTGTGGGAGACTGCTCTCAGTTTACAGCTAACTCTTCAGGCAAGGTTTCTGCCGGGAGCACAGAACTCCTTAGCAGATGTGTTGAGCAGACAAATTATGGATCCCCACGAGTGGAAATTGGATCCTCATGTATTTCAGAAATTGACAGTGTTATGGGGAACTCCAGACATAGATCTGTTCGCTTCTCCACTAAACTACCAGCTGCCAAAGTTTTGCACAAAAAGGTTTCATCCCACAGCTTGGAAAGTGGATGCTCTTTCATTCAATTGGAGCAATCTTCATGTGTATGCCTTTCCATCTCTGCCTCTCCTCCCAAAGGTACTCCTGAAGGTGAGACAGGACAAGCCAAAGATGATTTTAATAGCTCCAGATTGGCCTCGACAGCACTGGTACCCATTACTGAGAAGTCTGGTACGGGAGCCTCCATGGCCTTTGCCTTCGATTCCACACCTGCTGTCTCAGGAGAACAGTCATTTACTCAATGTCAAACTTCACTCTCTTCACCTAACAGCTTGGCATATTCTGTTTTAAACCCTGGAGGGTCTCAGCTTCCACAGCAAGTTTTGAATGTTATTTTGGAGGCCAGAAGGCCTAGTACAAGGAAAGTGTACGCAGATAAATGGAAGAGATTTTTATTTTGGAGTACAGCAAAGGAATTTGATGTTTCTAAGCCTAATTTAAGTGTGGCTCTTCAATATCTTACTGAGTTACTGGACAAAGGTTTGTCCTTCTCTTCTATTAAGGTTCATGCTGCAGCAATTTCTGCTCACTATGACTGTGACCCACCATTGTTTTCTCATCCTTTGTTTAAGCAATTCCTTAGAGGGGCAAAGAATATAAGACCCCACGTAGAGCTCCTACTCCTGCTTGGGATCTCAATTTTGTGTTGGAGAAACTCACTCTACAACCTTTTGAGCCTGCAGCTACTGCCGAGTTGAAATATTTATCATGGAAGACTGCTTTTTTGTTGGCCATTACCTCTGCGAGAAGGGTTTCTGAATTACAGGCCCTTATGGCGGTTGAGCCTTTCTTAATTTTCCATAAGGATAGGGTATCTTTGCGTATTAATCCTTCCTTTATGCCTAAAGTGGTTTCTAGTGTGGCTTTAAACCAAACTATTCATTTGCCTACTTTTTATGCAAACCCCCAAAATAAAGGGGAAAAGATTTTGCACACTTTGGATATACACAGGCAGTTGCGATATTATTTGAACAGAACTAAAGGGTTCAGGCAGTCTCAGCAGTTATTTGTCTCATTTGCTTTGGGTTCTCAGGGCAAGCCTGTGTCAAAACAAACTATTTCTAAGTGGATTGGGTTTTGTATTGCTTTCTGTTATTTCCATCATGGTAAGGAGATTCCAGCTGGGATTAGGCCTCATTCCACTAGGGCTACTGCCACTTCTACAGCTTTTTTAAGGGGGGTGGCAACTAAAGATATTTTGGAGGCAGCTACTTGGAGTTCAGTGCACTCTAAATCTAGGGCTGGTTTTGCCACTGCAATTTTACAGGGCATTTTGGCAGCTCCTACTGCTTTATAGTTTTGCCATCCTCCCTTACCTCTGCTTTGGGATTCTACCCAAGTGTAAGGACTGCAGCAATGTGAGATGAAGAACATAGTACAGTTTTGTACCTACCATAAATGTAGATGTTCGAAGATCCACATTGCTGCAGTCCAATACCTCCCTCCTTCCCTCTGTAGTTAGAGGTTGTGTGGTTTGGGTTGTAAATATTGTGGATATTGTATATATTGTACATAGGATTAGTGCAAGGGTGGTTGGTTGTTTTTTTTGCTGTCTTTTGGTTTTGACCTTTCTTTTTAGGGTCTTCTGACATCTGGGGCAAGAAAAGACTGAGGATATGACGTCGGTCATGCGCATTTGTACCCTGACGTCCTGATGTCAGTCTTAAGCGCCTTGACCGACGTCAGCCTAATACTTTGATATTCGGGCCGACCGAGGACAGCGGACTACCCAAGTGTAAGGACTGCAGCAATGTGGATCTTCGAACATCTACATTTATGGTAGGTACAAAACTGTACTTTTCATATTCCTGCTATGCTTCTGCTGAAGTGAGTGTCACCTCCAGGCTAGACGGTTTTCCAGGTGCCTGTGATGAATGTGCATTCTTTGCAGGTCTACACCTTTAAAATTGGGACCCCTGCATCAGAAAGAGTGGGTCAGGAGGACCCAGTAGGAAGTTTTTAAGGGATAACCTGTTGGATATGTAGTTGCTTGGTATAAAATCATTCCAAGTGGCCCAGCCTTTTACCTGGGTTTGTCTAGCTACAGTAAGAAAGAGAATTTCATTCCTCAAACATCTTTAACTGTGAACTGTGCAGGGTTAATTCAGTGAATTCAGTATAGCTGCTCTGGCCCCTTGGATTGTGACACAGATGATGAAAAAAATATTTCATTGGGCTGCCTTTTGTAAGACATTTTATTCTAACAGATGTTTAATTGCATTAGGAGTCATTTTAATTGTGACTTGAAAGATGTTTTGGAGTCTCATAAGAGGAACGTGCAACTCTTTGGTTGGAGGCTGCCCCTCCATGACCCCCACCACCACCTTCCATTGTTCTTGGCTTTCTAAGATACTTTAGAAACTGAATACCGAAACTGCTGTTCAGCTTGAGTTGAGCTGAAGAAAGAGTGGTTTAGATGGTAAGCCCTTCAGAGCTTTTCTGTTTGCAAGGCACATTCCTCTTACCGGCTTTTGAGGATTTATAGTCAGCTAATGGATGTTCTTTGTGTTTCACTGTTGCAGTCGTCACATTTGGGTTATCTGCTTGCAGTAGCCCTCAGTTGGCCTGATTATCAAAGTCTTAGGTCCTGCATCTGTTGCTGTCTCTTCTTCCATGACGTCATAAAACATGCAGCCAACGCCATTACTTCAGTCTTTCTTGCCATGCGGTGCCCGAAGCAGAAGCAGTTCGCAAGTGCCGGTCGGCCGACTACTGAAATTTTTGTTTTCGGATTTCAGATCCGAAGTCTTAAACTAAGCTAAGTACCCCTTTGGGGATACTTTTTCTTGCTGTAAACCAATGTCAGTAAAAGTTAACAGTTGTATTTCTTGTGGAAAGCAAATAACGCAAGGATTTTGATTCATACTACATTCCTTGCTTATGCCCAGACCACGACGTACCTTGCTGTCGGTTTTGTGCCTTATTCAAACCTCGTACTATTCATAGTCTGTTAATTTACGCATCCAAATATTTTGGTACTTTGTTCAGAAATAGCTTTGGTAAGCCACCCGACTACCGACATTCTGAAAAAACGCAAAGATAAAGACAGAGACAGTCCACATAGGTCCAAAGCTGCCGACGCTGCTCCTAAGTTTGTCGCCAGTTCGCCGGTACTCAGTGAGGGGCTTTCGCAGCCCCTGATAACCACTACTTCAGATTCGCAGGCCTCTACTGAGACCCATTCGGAGTCCGGTATCGCAGGCCTCTACTGAGACCCATTGGGAATCCGGCATGCCGCGAGATGCTTCTTTGACTGTGGATCCTGCGGATGTCTCTACTTTGGATTGGTCTGGAGCCCGCTGTGCAGGCACCGGCTTCTGAGGGTGTATTCAGGCCTACTAACTTGCATATTAAACTGACGCCATCTTCATGGCCAAAAACTCGATCTACGCCTAACAAATGATGCCCAGACCTCATGGTCAGGCCCCTATGCCTAAAAAACAAATAAAAATAACTGAAGACCTTATTAGTCTAATCAGGGAAAGCCACCCTTCCACCTCTAAGAGACCTAGGACCGATTTTCCTTCTGATTCTTCTGATCAGGATTCTGAAATTTCTGTTTTCTCTGATGACCAGGATTTGCCTTTATCGATCTATGTGGATTCTGATGCAGAGGACTCTATTCCCTGTGCTTCCCCTCCAGAGAATTTCTCTCTTGGTGAAACCTTGCATACTCTTAGGGAGCATTTCCGCTGGGAAAGCTAGGATTACTCTGACTCCAAAAAGAGGCTTGGGGAATTCTTACTCCTGCCTCAACACAGGCCTTTAGCTATCTTTCCTGTACTGAACATTGTAGATGATGCCTTCTCAGAATCTAGCCTGGCCCCTGACACTTTACCTCCTGCTCCCAGAAAACTTGATAGGTATTACAGGGTACCTGACTCTCACAAGTTCCTCTTTAAAAACCTACTGCGGATCCTGAGACCATTTCACAGGGACCCAAGGGCATTAAAGCTACTACTGCCAAAAATCCTACCCCCTCTGATAGAGATTCCAGGGTGCTGGATAGATGGGGTAAGAAAGTATACACTTCTGCAACTTTGGCCATTAGGGCTTTAAACTGCTAGTTTCATATGTTAAAGTATCAGCAGCATATTATTGGATTGCTTAAACAGAAAATGATGATGATTCCTGACTGTGCTGAAAATAAAGAATTACAGGATTTAATGCATTCTGCTGAACAAGTTGGAAAACATACTTTGCAGTGTGGTTTTGATTCATTAGATGCATCTTGCAGGGCTGCTGTCACTGGGTCTGTACTTAGAAGGCACGTTTGGCAAGG
>NC_056739.1:209402020-209424520 GCF_019279795.1 Protopterus annectens | reverse complement strand
TAGCAGGCTATAAACTGGAAGGCAGTTTTACCCACTGTTAGTTGCACATGGATAGTCTCGGATGCTTGTGCTTTGCCACCAACCTGGAGGTGTGGGTATCTTTGATGAATATCGATACTCCCCCACCTTTTGTGGGTCGGTCCAAGTTTTGGGGCCGAAAAGCATGGTATGAGGTATAACCTGGTAGTGCTGGGGTGCTCTCGGGAGCCCTGAACCAGGTTTCTGTTACTGCACAGATATCTATGTTCTCCATGCTAAGGAGAGTTTAGAGTGCATGCATCTTGAGGTTTAGACTTCTGGCGTTGAGTAGCATTACTCTTAGTTTCTTATCCCTTGTGATACCTATGGAGGTGGGTTTGTCTTTTGAGCCTTGCCTAAAAAAGGCACTATGGGGGTAGCAAGAGCCTTTGCCAATATCCGAAAGCCCAGGGGTGACGGGTGCAAGCCGTCCCTAGCGAAGCATCGTGGCTTGTCGAGCATATCATCCCAAGCTGACAGGCATTGGATCCCCTTTGAATGACACCAGTACTTAAGCCAATTGTTGAAATTGATCATCTTGTCTTCATATTGTGGCATCATTCTTGGTGAGGGTAAGATGCTACTCAAGGTCAGGGTCATACCGGCTTGGGCTACATGCTCGGAGAGCTCCTTTGTCTCTTCATGTAGTCCCAGGGAGGTACGACTCGGGTCATTCACACCAGCATGGACAATGACCGAGTCATATTTGTACTTGCTTTGGAGTGACCTGAGTGCTTGTGTTATGTGGCGGATCCTAGCGCCCGACAGGCTGCTCACCGTGACCCTCTCCTTGTTCATCCTGGTGAGCGGGACGTCAGTGTGCCTGACTATAGTCGCCTATTACAAGTGTATCAGGTGTGGTGTTTAGTCTTAAGGGCTGTGACTGGCACACTGGCTTTGTGAGATGTGTTGCACGTGTTTTGTTTTGGGGTAGCGGCTGCTTGGGTTTCTGCTTTGGAGGTCTCTGCTGCTTCGGCAGATCTTTATTTAGAGCCTCCGAGTATGTTTTTGTGTGATTATGTGTTTGGTTTGCTTTCGTGGTAGTTGAGAGAGCTTAGCCTCTAGTTTGGCTATATGGTTGCATCTCTCACATGTGTTGGAATTTGTTGGGAGGAGGAGAGGGTTGTCTGTGTACATGAGGCAGTTGTAACATTGCCTCAAGATTCCCAGATTCACCAGCTGGACCAGAGAGGAGATTGACAACTGACCTTTGGACATGCTAGAATAATATTTGGAATTCCTTAATAATTGAAAACCAGTGCCAGTGGGGAGTGAGGGTGTAGTGCTTTTAATTTTTAGTGCTGACTTATATAATTGCTTTAGTGAGCAAGTGCCAGGTAACTTAAGTGCAATGTGTTACAGGTAACTTAAATGCAAAAACGACAAACAGTAACTTTCTTTCAAGTGAAACAAGGAAATAAGTACAGTAAGCAATGCAGATATCAGTAGTGATCCGCAGAAGCGCCGAGAAGCCTGAGAAGCCGCGTATTAGGTGGAATTGGTGTTCCAGGGAAATAACAAGCAAACAAACAAACATATAAACAAAGCTAGATTCAGCAGGCCTGCATCTAGTCTATGCTACAGCAAACAAGGTATACCAATTTCAGTAAGATACAGTTCAAATATTCAGGCACTATAAACCTTTAACCAGAAATTCCCAGCTCAGAAGGGCAGAGTCCAGCCTCTTCTCCCACAAGAGTGCAGACCACAAACCTTCTTAATGTAAAATAACTGGCCTGAAGCCCAAGTGCTTAAACCAGAACTAATATACTTTAAGAATAGCAGACACTGGGCTCTCAATCAGCAGTTCCTAACTTAGAAGGATGAAAGCTACCTGTCCTGCCACCACATTGCAGACCACAAACCCTCTCGGTGCAAAACAACTGGTTCGAAGCCCAAGTGTTTAAACCAAAAGGCTTAGAATGAGTTACACCAAGCAGTAATAAATACAATTGAGTACTTTTAAGATGATGCAAAGGTAAAAAAAAGTAGGTAGAAACACAAGTACAGTAAAAGCAGATGACATTTTTTTTTTTTTTTTTTCTGAACAAGTGCTGAGATCAAAGAAACAGATTTGAGTGCTGAAACTAGAAAACTGGCTAGTTATAAGAAAAAAAAAACTAAGCTAGAAGGCTTGCCTCCAACACAGAAGGGCTTGGGGGCTCATACCACTTACCAGGAAAGGCAGGAAACAAGCTTACATTTTTTTTTTTTCTGTTTCCCAGATGCTCTCTTTGTACACAGTAGGAGTGCCTGAAATCAGAATATGATCTCACTGCACTCAGTTGAGTGAGCAAATGAGATGGGCCCAGAAGGAGTATCCAAACACAAATTTACAAGAGGGGGCGGGCAGTTGCAAGGCCACTAAGATTAACACCAAAACAAAAACAGGGAGGGTGGGTGGGACTAACTGAAGAGCAGAGTCAAAACTTCCAATTCAGTTAATATTCCTTCCACACAGTTAAAATCAATTTAAATACTGTATTTTTTGGAAAAAAAAGAGCAGATAAAGGTACTTAAATTCTCTTATACGTCCAGTTGAATACAGCAAGTTCTTAGCCGGCCAAAGCTGAGGTTTTTAAGCAGAAAATATTTCACACTGTACCACTTAAATAGGCAAGGACAGGAAATCAAAGAATGTGACTACCCCCACGCCTGTAATTACTAGCAAATAACAAAATTCAGCAAACACTGACTAACTTCCAGTTCAGATAATATTCCTTCCACACAGTTAAAATCAATTTAAATACTGTATTTTTTTGAAAAAAAAAGAGCAGATAAAGGTACTTAAATTCTCTTATACGTCCTGTGTGTGTGTGTATGTGTGTGTGTGTGTATATATATATATATATATATATATATATATATATATATATATATATATATATATATATATATATATATATATGTGTGTGTGTGTGTGTGTGTGTGTATATATGTATATATATATATATATATATATATATATATATATATATATATATATATATATATATTTGTATATATATATATAAAATCTCTGTCCATTTAAAAGTCCACGTTGCTGCTTATTTCACGCTAGGCTTAGAAACGTGTCCATATCGTGTGCCATAAAACTGGGAATTAGATTTGGCAACTGGGACAGTCTCTGAAAACTGTGAAAACTACTAGTGTACCAACAGCTTTGCCCAACGGTTCTTGGACTTCATAAATTCCAACACCCTGGATCAACTAATCCATAGTCCCACCAGGGAGCCCAATATCCTAGACCTGGTCATTACCAACATGGGAAATTGATGCTCCACACCTATGGTCACCACCTCATTGGTCAGGTCTGATCATAAGCTAATCACCCTTAACATCCACCCCCCCCCCCCCAGTAAGGAAACATCCATAAAAAACTTCTGCAAAGCCATCTTTATGCTACTCAAGTCAGAAGTGACCAATTTCGACGCTCATGCAGACAGGAACTGAAAGTTCGACTGCTGAATCCTACACTAAGGCACTTTACGAGCACATCCACTCATGCATGAAGCATGCCATCCCAGATAGAACCAAGATGCTCTCCTCCAAAAAAAGGAAGCCAATCTGGTGGTCTCCTCCCTTAAACAAACATTAAAACAAAAGGAAGAAACTGTTGCAGAAAAGAGAAAAATCCCATGATGCAAAAAACTCCCTTACCAGCCTCCGTAAGAAGCTGAGGTCCCTCATAAACTCCTCCAAAGCTAGTTACGAAAATAAAATTGCCAAAGTTTCCAATGACAACCACAAGGCATTCTATAACTATGTCAAGAATTTAAATGGCGATGCTCGGATCTGCTCTGAGCTACAACAGAATGGCATCAAATATCCTGATCGCAAAGATATTGCCAATATCCTGGCAGATCAGTTCAGTGCCAACTTCACCCCCTGAATGACCCATCTTAATACCGGAAGATTGCCAAATTCTGGTAATGGCCACACAGATAAAAAAATGCACTCTCCAAAGCTAAGACTGCAGCATCAATGGGACCAGATGACATCTTGGGCTGTGTACTACATGAACAACAAAATAAACTGGCACCTCACCTAAGTGTCATGTTTAATCATAGCCTCACCTCAGGCTTCTTGCCCACTGAGTGCCGCACAGCTACAGTTATCCCACTCCACAAGGGGGGGGATCCACCTTGGATCCTGGGAACTACCGCCCAATCAGTCTGCCGAACCTGATCTGCAAGGCTATGGAACGTGTCATCATGGAACTTATAAACAAAGACATTGGCAATCTTCAAACACTGGACCCAACCCAGTTTGGGTTCATGAAGGGCAGATCTTGTCTCCTGAACCTGATTAACTTCGAATCAGTCTTCAGAGCCGTGGACGAGGGTAAGGCAGTCCACACAGCTTTTCTGGACCTCGCCAAGGCCTTTGACACCATCCCTCACTCTGGAATCGTAGATAGACTTACTAAGCTTGGCATTAATCCCTATGTCACTCAGTGGGTTGCCAACTGGCTTACTGACAGAACCCCCACACTGTAGTGACAAGTGGAGTACCTCAGGGTTCATTCTTGGGACAGCTCTTGTTTGGCATCTACTTCTCTGAAGTACAAGCCAACAAACACTAAGGGACTCTGGCTAAAGTTCGCAGATGACTGCAAACTGGGAGTCATTATTGAATCCCCAAATGATGTGAATACTCTACAAAAGGGCCTTACAGAAACAGATGCTTGGTGCCAGAGCCATGGGCTCAAGCTCAATGCCAAGAAATGTATAGCGATTCCCTTTGGGGAAAAACATGTACCCGTGAATTACCACATAGGTTGGCAGTACACTCGACACCGAAAGTGTGATGAGACTTGGGGGACACAGGTGGACAGTGGTCTCACCTTCGATAACCACATCGCCACAACAGTCAGGAAATCCTTCTGTGTGGCACACCTCATCACTAAGGGCTTCCTCCCAGAAAAAAGGTCATTGTCCCACTGTACTCATCCCTCATTAGACCCATTATAGAATACAACGCCCCATTTGGTATGTACCGCTCCAGACCTCTACAACAACTGGAAAGGCCACAGAAGTACCTCACTAAAAGAATCACAGGCCTAAAGCAGATGCCCTACGCTGACTACCTTAACTCCAGCTGTACTCTGTCGCATATCATCTACTCAGAGGTGATCTTTGCTTAACATACAAGGCCATGTCAAACCCAGAGCTATTGGGACATGCTACACTTAAAGAAATCCCAATCCCTCAGAGCCACATGCTCCAGGGATCTAAACCTTGTCATCGCAATAAACAAAACATGCTGGAGGGATAGGTTCCTGACCATCCACCATTGACGTAGTGGTTAAACTATTGTGAAATTAGATCAGTCATAGTGTGATCTCGCAACTCATCAAATCTAGTGGTGGAAAAATTGCACACTGACATTACATCATATTCAAAATTCTCTGCATCAGGCTGTTCTGTTGTATTTCTAGGCAGTCTGGATAAGGTTGTATTTCTAGGCAGTCTGGATAAGGTATCGGCCAGATGTAGCAATTTACCTTGTAGTGTAGACCATTTTGGAATTGTACTTTTGCAGCTTGAGCAGCATTCTTTGTAATCTCGCTGGAGCAGAATGCATAGGCTTCTTTTAGAATATTAAGTAGAGGTTGATGATGATTTTCAGTCTGTATATCTTGACTATAAATGTAATTGTATTTGCATATTCCAGGTTTTACTGTTTCCAAAAGCTCTTTCTCAATTTGAACATAATGCATATCGGTTTGAGTTAGTGTCCTAGATGCACAGGCTACTGGTCTGCCTTGTTTAAAAATAACTGTGCCAAGACCAAATTTTGAAGTATCACAGTATCTTAATGTGGGTGGGGTGGCAATTTTTTGCTTAAGGTCATCAAATGCCTTCTGATGATCCAGCCATGACCATACAACCTTCTTGCATGTTAGCTCTCTCAAAGGTGCTGTCAACATGCTGAAGTCTGGTATAAATTTACCTAAATTTACCTAAATGGTTGACCATGCCCAGAAAACTCTGTAAACTTTGCACATTGTTTGGTGCTGACATCTCTAGGATAGTGGTTTGGTTGGCTGGGTCAGGTCTCAAGCCTGTATTTGTAAACAAATGCCCTACGTACATAACTTCTGGAAGTCTGAATTTGCACTTCAGAGGATTCGGCTTTGTTTATCTCACATGCTCTGTCTAGGACTGACTTGAGGTTTGTCATGCTCTGCTTCGTCTACTATTATGGCACAAGATTAACCTGAAACAAATTGTTCTCTTGCATGCTGAAAGACTTCACTTGCAGAATTTATTCCAAATTGGATCCTTAGGAATCTGTATTTGCCAAATGGAGTGCTAAAAGTAGTTAGAAATGAGGATTTGCAGTCAGGCATTACTTGCCAAAATGAACTCTTTGCATCCAAAACAGAAAATATAGTGGCATTCAGTATTAGAGCTGCAACTTCAGCTGTGTGTATTGGATGGTATGGTCTCTCTAATGCTTTGTTCAGACCTCTAGGAGCAATGCAAATTCTGATTTCGTCTGAGCCTTTTTTGTGAGCGACTGCCATGGGTGACACCCATTCTGTTGGTTCTGTGACTGGACAATTCACACCTTGCTGCCCCATCTTATCCACCTAAGCTTTAACTTTATTTTGCATTGCTTTTGGAGCTGCTCTTGCTGGTCTGACTACTGGAGTGCTCTCTGGGTCTAACTTCATGGAATACACAACTGGAAGTTTACCCAATTTGTCATCAAAAACGTCGTCATACTCTGAGAAAATGGCTTCGGAAAATTTGGAACATGGAACTGTACTCACATGATTAACTTCTTTAGTAAAAGTAAGCAGATGTATTCTCAAACTGTCTTTCAGACCTAGTAAAAACTGCACTGGTTGTCGGACTGTGTAGAATAACATGTAACAGTTCTTGGCCATATAACATGAAAGTATTTACTGGACCTTCAGTTTGAATTTCTTCAGCAGTGCAAAACTTCTGGCTTATGGACGTGGTTACGTTGAGTTGTTCGTTGATTCCCACTTTTGCAAATGTGTCTGCTGATATAGCATTACACTTTGACCTACTGTCTACTTTTGTGCTCTTTGGGTCGTCCATTAATCCGAACTGTACAAAATACTTCACTCCTTGTTACTAAGTTTACTGCATGGCAACTCTTTTTTTCCAAGCACTGAAACACCATCTACATAGAAAGCTGACTGTTTTGGCTCTATTTGATCAACTTGCTTTTTTATGTGACCTTTCTTTACAGCTGTGTGAGGCTTACTTAATTTGCAAATCTTTGCGAAATGGTTCAATTTTTTGCACTTGTGACATTGCTGGCCATATGCAAAACACTTTTTCTCTTTTAGACTCGTGATGTGAACCACAATTGTGGCAGTTAACAATAAAGCTAGGTTTGGGTTTTGCTGACTCACTTTTCTATTGCACTGAGCTGGCAGTGGAGCTTGGACTTTTTCTAGGACTTTCTGGAAAGCTTTGTACCTACTTTGGAAACCCTGTGGCTACCCCATGCTTAGTATGCAACAAGGGCAAACAGGAACAGACCTATCTGTTTGCTCTGGAGCTCACTGAAACCATGCTTTTGTCACTTGCAAGCAAATTTGTATTTGTCACCTCATGAGTCTGGCAAATCTCTTTTGCTTTGCTTCATGTAAAATCGCTGTCACGATGCAAAGTCTTCCTCACTGCAACACTTCTATTAATACCACACACACACGTCTCTCCTTTTATCAGCTCATCTTTTAAATCACCAAACCGGCACGGTTTAGCTCTGTTTCTTGAGTCCATTGTATAAGCTGCAAATGTTTCTCCTGGTTTCTGATCTCTTGTGTAAAACAAATGCCTCTCTAATGTAACATTCATCTGGGGGTTGCACATTTCTCAGAATTTATGCTTCAAACACTTGGAGTCTTCCCGTTATTCAGCTTGCACAACAATATGATGGTCTGCACCTTCATACACTGCTGTTGCATATGCAAATGAACGCTGTCATTGTATGGTGTCTGATTCTGCTAGATTTAACAAAATTAATGCCCTGGCATGTGCATTTCTGTCTGCATAAGCTGCTTGTATGAAAATATCGTACTCTTGTTCAAATATTTTTCAGTTCTCTGCAATATTCTGATCAAACATAAGTGATTGGGGTTTTCAAAATCTGTCTGCTATATTAACACATGCCAGTGAGGGGTCTTCCAAATAAGTGCACACACACACGCGCATAGGTAACTGGCAAACACAACTTGCTTAATGCTTTTGTGCTCTGAACCTGTACCTTCTCTCGTTGCGCTTAACGGAATTATGAGAATGAACAAACTTGTACTTTCGAATAACTGGACTTTGCAAAATAAACTCCTTGGGCTTTTCCACTTTATTGCACTTTGCGAAATAACTTCAGATTTCTCAATGCTTTTACTGTGTTTTACTAAACTTTCTCGGGCTTTCAGTGCTTTACAGAATTTTGCAGAATAGCCTTTTTGAACTTTTCGATGCTTTATGGAGCTTTGCAGAATAATTTATTGGACTTTTCAGTATTTTACGGAATCTTAGATGACTTTAGCACTTCTGCCTTTACCAACCAATTAACCACTTGCTATACTTTTGGAATTGGTAAAGAGAAAAATACTAAAGTAATTCCTTGAAATTTCTTATTGATTAAAGGCAGGAATGTTATTGTAAGAAACACTTTTTTTTATCACTGGAAGAAATGTATCAAGCAACTGTACAATGCAAGTAAATTGAATTTCTATTGCCAAAAATTCAGTAGCTTTCAAAGTATTTACACTTTGCAAATGACTGCATGCAACACACTGAAATGTCCCCATAGTGGTAGTACCTTGCTAGGCAACTCTTTACAGTACAGGAAGCACTCTGTAATGGTGGCACTTTGCAAATAGACACACCCAGCATAAGAATTTTTCGAAATAGCTATGGTTTGACTGGATTGCATGAAATAGTTGCATTTTACACACAAACTCTTTGAAATACAGGCACAGTAGTAAGCGCACACTGTAAGCAGTTTTACACACACACTGAGATACTTTGAATAACTTTAGTTACGCCCTTGATACAATACGAAGTCATAGTTATGCCCAAACACAGCACCTTGCCCAAATACAAGCACTCGCCTTGCTTTATTTTTGCTTACTGTGCCCTTTTCTCGTTTCTTACTATATTAGTTTTGCTTGTTTTAAGCCCTTTTTATGTCCAGTATACTTTTCTTGTGCTTTACTGTCAATCGTCTTGTCAAATACTTTTATCTTCAACTTTTTCTTTAGTTTATAAACTTTTTTGTACTTTACGCTTGCCTGGTAATGCAGTTTCTGCCCTTGTAATGCCTCTTTTGCCTTCTCTCGCATCGAGCAAACAATTCGTATTATTTCTCATTACCATTGATTCTTTCTGGTTATATTTGTACTCTTTATCTCTTTTACCTTCGCTGTCTTCTTTACATCTCATGGCTGCAGATGTTCTTCTCTCTTCCATCCCGGTGATGACACCATGTCGCTTTCATGTTGGTACACGAATAAACAGGTCTTCATGGATTCTGTTTAAACAGCTTTATGCTATAAAAAGACATCCCTATAGATGCTTACTGACTATGACTTAACTTGCATACAAACTAACAACTGCAGTCATACATGCTAACTCTGACTGCTTCTACAAAATGGCACTAGGGATTGCATGTGTCTGGAATTTATAGATGCACGTACAGCCTCGCATGCTTAAAGGTAGAGCACACGCATGTTACACTCTGATGTACAAGTGTATTTGTTTGAGGTTTTTTTTTCCCCCTCTCTCTAAATTACTGGAAGCCATCTCTTGTACCATAGCTGAAGCTTGAACTGCTTTTTGGTGAATAGCTGCAAGATTCTTTCTAGTCAGTGTTTTCTTTTCGCCTTTTATAGTTGATGTTCTTTCAAGCTGTTTAAATTTCTTCTTTGCTGGCATCCAAGCAGTGTACCTACTGGCTACAGTAACTGAGTTTTACTCAAGCTGCCCGAATTACCAGCTCTTACTACTTGGTTTCTATTCACATTCGGAGAGCTGAAATTAAGCTGCTGTTCAGGGTGCAACAATCTTGGAAGTCCTGAAATTGATTGACTCCATCTGCAGTTTGTCATATGTGGAAATTTGTTCTTTACCTTTTTTTTCTTCTTCATTCCTTGAGTTTGGTGCTGTAACTAGAATTGCAGAGTGTGGTATGAGTGCATTATTTTGGGGGATGGGGAATCCAGACATGCTAGGAAGGCTTCATCTTCTAAGCAATCATAATGTCTGGGATCTCCATCTTAGAGGGCTGTTCAGGGGCAGTCTTCTTAAGGTTTGTCATTATTTTAGGTACGCAACTTTCATGATGCTGGCTGGATTCTTTTTTTTTTTTATCTGCTCTGGTGTTAAGTTTAACATATGTACACTAAGATTGACTGATCTTAAGGGATGACCCACAATTCTGGGTAAAAAGTGGCGGTCTCCACTTGTACTAGTATGCAGTAAACTCTCTGTTAACAGGCACCCATGGGGATTGGTAGATGCTGGATAACTGTAGGTTCTGGTTGCTGGAAAGTTGCTATTAAAAATAGGCCTAATACTGTACCCTGTACTAGTTTGGTTTGCTTTATTCTTAGATTGGAGGGAGAGGGACTTTATTCCTATCTTCCTTTTTAAAACTCTAAAAACGTAAGGTATGTTTCTGTGGGGGAAAACAAAGTGCAACACGTGAAAATTGTACTGAATTTTTATTTTTTTTTTGCCGGTTGTTTGAATTCCAGTTAACTGAGAGCTTACTTTACAATGTTGATGAGCAATATTTGTATTTGGAAGAAAAATGTTGGCATAGATGGGTTTGGGATTTTTTGGAAAGTTCTGAGTTGCCCTTTAAGGAATGTTGAAAGTTTCTGCTTAAGTGGAGGATGATTTACTGTATTTCATAGCTCTGTTGGGTGAGGTTCCTGGTGAGCGGATGACAGAGTGGCTGCTTTTGCACTACAGGCAAAATTGATTATTAGATTTATATATGATTATTCAGTTTTTAATAGCCCTGTAATCTTTGTGTATGTGGGGGCCAGTTTGTTGTGTAGAAAGAGGAAGTCGCTTGTGCAAGTGTTTCTGTAGACCGAATGTTACCAGAAGACCAGTAACTGTTTTAGACCATTTCTGCTGTTATGATATGTGCTTTTGTCAGTAGGATAGATTGAAAAGACTGTTTGTGGTTGTAGTGGTGAATTTATTTATTTATTTATTTATTTATTTATTTTTTTTTTAAGTATGGCTGGTGAATAAACAAAAGTCTTGTAATTTAACAGTAATGCTGCACTGGCAGATTCACCTACATCACCTGTAGGGCTGAGACCAACAGGACTTGGCCCAGTGCCAGCATTTATTCCCAGGATACCTTAAAACCCCTTACCCATAATGTGGAGCACTTACAGAACTGCCTCCAGATCTTTGAAACCTACAGAGACCGAACCTAACAGAAAAAAAAACTAAGTAGCTAGCCTCATGGAAGGAACCCATCAGGCTGCAGGTGAGGTGAATGACTGCAGGAACAGCAGTAGAGATGATACTGACAAAGCAGATCTATTGCATTAAATGTGTAACTTTTGTAGACACTGTTGGGAGTTCATCTTTGTTAGCTCTAGGGCAAAGTCGTAAGCCAGGCCTCTTGGGTGTCTCCTCATAGAAGGATTCCCATAGCAATGGTGACCCTGAAGGAATACCTTCATGTGAATTCAGTGATACTACATAGCAGCTGCACAAATGCCATCTAAAGAAGCTTTTTTAAGAATATTTGCAAATTAACATTCATTGTTGTAAAATGAGCATACACTGAGGCTGGCAAAGACTTGTTTTTGAGAACATACAGCCAAACTTTTAATTTGAGTGGAAAGCTGTGAATCCTTGCTTACTGCTTTTGTTCTGTACAAATAGTCTGATTTGTCTGTGCATCTCTGTACAATGCAACAAGTATTCCCAATGTTGGGAGTAATTTGAGGGGAAACGCAAACGATCAGCTGACTGATTTGTTGGCTTTCGTGTTTGCTTCCTAAATAAGTTAAGGATCCATCATAATGGAGATGCTGTCCTTCTGGATATATCATGTGTTAACTGTGTGTGTGTGTGGATCTGTTGCAGTCATTACTTGGGAGTCTCTGCCACTGGGTGAGGTCCGACATCTGGCTAGACTTTCTTATCTGAGCACCATTGTCTGGTTTGATGTCATCTTTACTTCTGCTGTCCCTACATAACTGATATAAATGTGGCATATACCCACCGACTTCAGCTCTTTCTTGCCTCCTTTCTAGTCAGGGTTAATATGCACACTTGAGATATAGTATGCTAAATGTAAGTGTCCTGGGCTCTGGCAGTGCCCCAGAGAGAAACAGCCCTCATGAGTTATCCAAATGAAGAATAGGAAATGAGCAGAGAAGGTATGGGCAAAGAACTTAAAAAAAAAAAAAAGTGGCTTTGGACCATCCTGACTCAGGTGCAGCGGATGGCGGGCTTGACTCAAGTGCAACAGTGGCCACATACTCTCTCTAACGTCTGCCGTTATGATAAACTGGTTATGCAAATAATGTTATATTAATCACATGTTTCACAGTTTGCTGTGTGCTGGTGGGAGTGTTGTATTTATCTTAAAAGTTCCGTCTCCACTGTCCTTTTCGCACTTTGAGTTGTCATAACTTGCCAGTAGACGGGCCTGTAGCAAGTAAATATTATAGTGTAGGGTTCTGTTCAGCAGCTGACCGACTGTTTAACACCGTTAAGTTTCCAGCATTGTTTGCCTGATGAAATTACTAGAATGTTGCAGTGTGCGCTAGATGTTAGACACGTTTGTTGATTTTTCTCTATGTTAAATAACTTTATCATAAAGCAGTTGATGGGGCACAAGGTGGTCAGAGCAGGCATTGCTGTTTGGAAGCACACCTTCCTCTGGCATCCTGACTTTATCAAGAACATCAAGACATCCTTCACCATTGCCCCCCTTTGAAGGCACCAAATTGTTGGGCTCAGTGAAGTGAATCACAGTTTTTTTAAAGTTGTGAAAATGCATTACACTGTTCAGTCGTGGCTGCTGTTATGCTTTAGTGTGAGAATACCTTTTCTAGGAAAGATTAAGCATCTTTCTTTCATCAGAATGTTGCTTAACAAAGCTGGCTTATTTCCAGATTCTAAGCACAACTGTAGGGCTCCATGCACAACATGAACTGTGTACTTATAGTGCTAAAACATCATGATGTTTGTCCACTTCAGCATATTTGCCCACCTTCCCCTTCTCAGTATTTGGGGTCTTGAAACTTATGAGGTGTTTAGTTCTGCAGTGTCTCTGTCTTTGAGGATGTTGACTGTTGACTGTTGTGGGGCACCTTAGAGATCTAGAGAAGGGAGATGTTGGGCATTATGGAAGTTGGGGGGGGGGTTGAGCCTGGGAATTTTTCAAGTGCTGAGCTGACTGGTACCGGTTTCAGCTAGTCCCTAATGTCTACATGGACAGACATGGATCTATCATTATGGTAATTAGTCAACTTTTTTTGTCGTAATTTAAAAAACAAAAAAAAAAGAGTTGATCTTAGGCTGACTTGAGAATTGAGCAATACAAGTCACCTTGTGCTAGAGTTCTTTAGCATGATCACACCACTTCCATGTCCTCGACAAACTGTCCAGAAGGTGCCTTTGCTTGTGCTTAATGTCACCCCCCTGTTACTTTTGCCTTAC
Organism: Protopterus annectens; assembly: GCF_019279795.1. Classification (NCBI taxonomy): domain Eukaryota; kingdom Metazoa; phylum Chordata; order Ceratodontiformes; family Protopteridae; genus Protopterus; species Protopterus annectens. The sequence goes on along the minus strand of NC_056739.1, from coordinate 209,410,805 downwards.
CATCCACGGTGTCCATAAAATGCATGTCTGTAGCAGCTGCACACCTCGGACTGCAAAACATTGGAGTGTTCCCTGTTATGATCAGTGGCTCTGGAACGCATTAATTTGCCACTCCAGTTTTTCTCAAGTTTTGCAGTACCTTTAATATAAGATTCTTTTTGTTATTTGGTCAAAGTTAATTCATCTGCTATTTTCAACTTGCATACCAGTTGTAATTTTGTTTAACATCTTTCAAAATGTGTAAGCTCTTTATTAGAGGGCTATGTTTAGACTCCCCTAGTTAAAAACTGTACCTCCAGGTGTGTGTGTGTTTGTTTCTCTCTTGTAGAGCAGACAGTCAGCTGGAAACACCTACTCTTCTCTTAAGTTTGTTTCCTGGAACACTATTGATCCCTACAGCCTAGGTACCGCACCCTGTTTCCCTAGATAAATTCAAATCCCTCATCACTAACTTCAATTGTCTCAAAAATAACATAATCATTCTAAGTTACTTCAGTCTAACTATTTTTGCCCTCTTTAATCTGACAAGTGCTTTCTTAGCAGGCCTAGGTCTCCAGCTTGTAGAAGAACCAACAAGACCTAACCTTGGGTCTTCCAAATAGTCTTCCAAATACTCTATACTTGGTTATTGCAAACATACCAAACTCAAATCACCAACATAAATGTTCTGCCACCACCACTAAGCGGCCACTGCCAAATCGCCTTTACAGTTGGCAACCATCCTGTAAAACTACCACCAATATTAAAAGCCTTCAGAAACCAGAGTAGCACAAATGCAGACACATTCAGAATCTTTTTCACAGTCCACAACTTGAACCTTTGTACTCTACTTATGAGCCTAACCAACTTTCTACTCCAGCTGCAAGATAAATTCTTCCCACTTATTCACAGACTTTATAAAACCACCAAAACTGAATGTCTGTCTACTGAACTCAAACATCCTTTAACTATAAGGGAGGAAGTATGGCAGAAATGGAAACGGGCTCCATACAACCACACCTCCTTTATAGTCTTGTATAACCTAGCCAAAAAGTCCATCAGAAGACACAAAAGAAGTCTTGAAACAAATTACTCTGTTGCATTTCCCCCAAACACTTTTGGAAAGAAGTTATCCCATTTGCAAGAAGAAATCCTCCTCATGATACCCTGTCAATTCAATGTGGTACAGCAAAACTTTCTCAAGAAGATTTTCATAAAGAATTTGGCAATCTCCTGTCAAACTCCACATCTGCCACAGGTCATGAATTGCCCACCCTGCCACCATTCAACCCCCTCTTCCACTTTAAATGCATATGTCCCAAATAACTCTCTATTCTGCTTGAAAATATTTTCAGTGACACCCCTCCTGGATCTGACATCATAAACCCCTGGCTCATATTACTGCAGAGGGCATATGTCTTCCTCGCACCCACATACATAATCTATGTCTCTTGCAAAACATCATGCCACAGATTGGGGGGGGTTAGTTATAGCAGTTTTCCAAAAGTAAGCCAACTCAAAAATGCCTCCATCCAATATCCATCTTTCCAGTTGTGAGCAGACTTCTTGAAATGATGGTCTGTACTTAACTCTTCCTTTGTATCCAACAGTACCACCTGCTGTCCTCCAAACAACATAGATTCTGGCCTGGACAAAGTACTGTGACAGCACTTTAGTCCCTAACTGATATTCTGATAGTGGGCTTCTTACAGATGCCCTATTTATAGACCTGACGAGGGCATTTGACCACTGTCTTCTCCAAAACAAATAACATTGAAATTGGTATCAGTCCTGATGCCGCTCCCTGGTTTCAAAACTTCTCACTGATGGACCCTTCAGAGTTGAAGTAGGATCTTCCCAATTAGAATCTGCACCTGTCACTAAAGGTATACCATGAGGATCCATTATTGCCCCCTCCTCGTACCCATATTCATTAACAAACATGTCCTCCCCATCTCCCACCTGGTCTCTATGCTGATGGCCGGGTCACTTACTGATCAGGTTACTCACACCAGCATTTAGTGCCAACTCCAGTCTGATTTACATGAGCTCCACCAATGGCTTATAAACCTATTTTTGGTACTCTACAGAAAATTCACCAAGCACCTGACTGACTACCTTTGACCTACACAACCATTCCATAGAGAGACATCCTCCACCTTTAAATACCTTAGACTGTAGCTTGATCAGAGTGAGAGCCAGAATAAACTCCCTCATCTTCTGGACCAAAAAGATTTCCTCTTTTCTGTCCCATCCAGCCAGAGCAGCCATTGGCAAGAGGAGTTCTGCTTTCTCAACATGAATATGTGCTACCAATTTTTGCTTCGGCTTCCAAGAAAAACATTGTTATACTCCAGACTCTCTAACAGCCTCTGCCAATTCATTACAAACTCTCCTTTCTGTCAGCATCACTATATCACCCAAGAAAAAGCTACTCGTAAAACAAAACCTTCACAGCTCTATAAACTACTCCCAACTCCACACATTTACTCCCCGTGTGGCTAGACTTCAGTGTGGCTAGACTTCACAGAAAAAACTCATTGTACTAGAGTGAGACACTGTTCGGAAACCACACCAACTCTTGTTACCCCTAGAACCAAAAACCACAGCATTGCACATGCTTTCTTTTCTCGGGCACCAAGCTCTTCCCCATCAACGTTAAGGAAATAAACAGTTGTTTCAATTTCAGAATGGAACTCAAAAATCACTTGTCCATCCAGGCAAAATGCTCCTGCTTCCATCTCCTTTCCAAGTCTCTTCACCTCTTTCAAGATTCTCTAAAGACTGACCCACTTTAGAAACTAATGTACTTGTACATGGCACTGTGCTTGTTCACTGGAATGTATGTACATATTTTTTTTCTCTGTCATTAGTCTGAACTATTCTGTTATTGCTTACATTTCTGTGTTTTGTTTGTAAAATGTTTTGCGTTTCATCTGGGCTGAACCTGAAATTGGTCAGTATTGATCAGTACACAACCCTGGTAAACAAATGTAAATAAAACACAACTTCTTGTGACTGTTGCATATGCTAAAATGATTTGAGTTAAAGGGCATCCATAAGGAGATCGTTTCTCTCAGGAAATGGTCCCTCATTTATATACAAACTGGATATTGAATCTAACATCTATGTCTGTTCATTTGCTTCCTCTCCTTTATTTTACTCTTTCTAGCTGAGAATACTTTTATTCCATTGTATGGATGTTTATATACTGCTCAAGTGCTGTCTAGCCGGTCCGCTTTCTTTTGCTAAATATTAAAAATTGTGCCTTTATCAAGGTTGTGTTTTATAGTTAAATGTAGTTGCTTCCAACAGTTTGCTCCTTACTTTTTTGCTTTTGGACATCTGTGCTAACCATATAAAATCCTAGCTGACACCAGTTCATTCCATAACCTTCAGTGGCTGCACTCAGGTTTCCCTTTTGTGCAAAACTTTACAGTTTCTGAAAAAGATTATGCTGATAAAGGAAATGACCCTGAATAATTAGCAGCTGTGGTAGTCCAGCAACACTCTGCCTTCATTCATTTGGTGTAAGGACCTCCACTGTTTTCATAGTATGTAATGTAGTGTTTTCCATGAGGGTTGTGCATTTTTTTCCTCAAGTTCAGTGAAACTAGTTGATGGGCTTACCGGACAAGAAGATCTGAAGAATTGTCTAGCAAGGACAAAGTACAGTGGGATAATTACCTTTTGGGCCTAGATACCATGGCCTTACTTGTAAGTTGCACAACATAAAAAGATTTCTTCACCCCTCTGGCCAAGTGGTGGTCGAAAGTAAGGCTAGAGTGTACCCAGATCCCTGACCACTGGGTTGACTCTCTCTTAAGGGTGTGTTATCAACATGGTAATTGGCCTGGATGTTTGGCTTCCCAAAGGGTACAGTTATGCATTTCTTGGCATTGAGTTTAAGACCTTTGTTTTGGCACCATTTGTTAGACATAGGTAGACCTTCTTGAAGAATGCTAGTGCCTGCAGTGGAGTCTGATGACCCCCAGCTTGCAGTCATCTGCAAACTTGATCAGCTATAAACTTTCATAATTTGCTTCTTTTTCAGAGAAATAGATGCCAAAAAGGAGTGGGCCCGGTACTGAGCCCTGTAGGACTCTGCTAGTGACTGACCTCTTGGTGGAGGTGACCTTGGCTATTTTGACCTCCTAGGTGCTTTTCATGAGCCGTTTGGTTATCCAGTGGGGTGATAAAAGGGTTTGTACTTAAATTAGTGAGCATGTCTATGGGTATTGTATCAAAAGGCTTGGCCTGGTTAAGGTAAGCTGTGTGCACAGGCTTACCTTCATCCAGTGCTTTGGTGAGCCTCTTGGTGAAGTCACTAGGTTTAATAGGCATGGCCTTCCTTTAACAAAGCCGAGCTATGATGGATCCAGTGTTGGTAAGTTACCTATGTCCTTATTTATCATGTCCTTGATTCTTTCCATGTCCTTGCGTATGAGGCTGTTAAGACACTCGTGGGCCTGTAGTTCCCTGGAAATGTGGTTGGACCTGCTTTGTGCAATGGAATGACTGCAGCCATTCTTCCATTCATTGGACACAAAACTTGACTGTAGGGTCCAGTTGAAAAGTGATTAAGTGGACCAGAGAGTTCATGTTTTGTGCCATTAACTAAACCTCCTGGGATGCTATTGAGGCCCATCAATGCAGTGCTTTTGTCCTTGAAAAGTGTGTTGATGACTTATACCTTAGTATTGGTTGGGGGACTACAATATGAGGCATTTCCTTTTGACTAGTGGGGGGGGTTGTTGGGGGCACAAATTTGAGCTGAACCTGTTAGCCAAAAGGTTGGCAGTGGCCTCCGGTTCAGTGTGGGAGATGTCATTTATAATTTCTGCGCATTGTTGCGCATTTCCCCTGAGGTTACAAACATAGCCGTGGAAAGCTTTCTGGTTATCTTTTTTTCCCCAGAGAAGATATTTTTTCCTCAAATTTACCTTTGGGAGTGTTAAGTAATCCTCTTAGCTGCCTATTTAGATTGGTCAGGGGCTTTTGGTATGTATGGCTTTGTTGCTCCTATGCTTAGCCAAGATTTCTTTTTTCTTTTCTTGTATACCTGATTGATATTGTGATTCCACCATGGCAACTCAACTTGTCTTTTGAGTTTCTTATTCTTAATGTAAGTAAGTGGGGACAGCTTGCTTGTATACAGCTGTCAATATGGCTTGCTCTATGCAGTTGTCAGTATAGCTGTACAGAGATTTTGTAAATAGCTCAGCATATGCTATGGTGTTTTTTGGGTTTGGGGTGCTTGGAGTTAGGTTTTTGGTTTCGATGGATCCCAGGATTTAATTTTTATTTCTAGCAGTACTGCTTTATGGTTAGATCTGATGAGAGAAGCCATTACACTGGATGAAGGACATTGGCCCTCCATGTTCATGAGTACAAGGTCAAGGATGTTTGTACCCCTTGGTAGGAGAATGTTAATACCAACATCCTGGAACATTTGGCCAGAGGCTTAGGAATCGCTGGGCTTGTGCATTAGAAATGGTGTAGGATTCCAGTCTGTAGAGGGTTAGTTGAGATTCCCCATGAATTTAGTATTAGGTTGAATGGTGAGGGACTCTAGTACACTGTGACTAGGTAGTATGGGTTTCCTGGGACATGAAGGGAGATCCTACAGGTTGCAAGGATATGGTACGAGACTCTGTTTATGGTGAGTTGCACCTTTATGACCCACTGGATCTCGTACACTTTTAACTAGTCCGGATAAGAGATTGGTTTTAATGTAGACTGAGTCTCCTACACCTTTAATTGCCTGCTGTGCAGTAGCTGGTCTAAAGGTGTGAAAGGCATTATAAACTTGTATTTCTGGGGTACGGTCTGTGATTTAATCCATGGTTTTGTTGCTGTACAGATGTCTGTACTCTTCAAGGAGAGGAAGTCTTGCAGGGAATGGAGCTCAAGACTCCTATCATTGAGCAGTACCACCTTCAGGTATTCCTTCATAGGTTCAGTTAAGTTGGGAGGTTTATCAGTTTCAAATTGCCCTAAAAAAGTCACTGTGGGGGTGGAAAAGGTTTTTGCCTATATCCGAAAGCCTAGAAAGGGGTAAGTGCAGACCATCCCTGACAAAGCATCCATGTCCTTCTAGGCCGTCAAATGTTATTCCCCTTGGATTGATACCAGAAGCTGTCTTTTGTAAAAATCGGTCATTTTCTGTTGCTAACAGGGCACCATCTGTGGAGAAGGTAGTATGCTTCTCAGTGCTAGGCTCCTACCTGTCTGAGATGCATAATCAGCGAGCTTGATCATGTCTCGCTTCGTGTAGTCAAGGGAAGTACATCTCCGATCATTAGCACTCATGTGAACTATGACAGAGTTATACTGGTACCTGTGGTTCAGTGATCTGAGTGCCTGTGTGACATGACTGATCCTACCCCCAGAAGGGCAGTTAACCGTGGCACTCTCCTTACTTCGTCTGGTGAGGTGGACATCGATGCCCTCACTGTAGAATTGCCAATGACCAGGAAATTTGGCTGTGTACTAGTTTGTCTTAAGGACTTGGCAGTTGAGGCATTGAATACAGTCTGTGTGTAGCTGTGGGTGTTATTTCTCTTTTCCCATGTCTCTCTAGTTATTTCACAGTAGAATTTTTATTGCCTAAAGTCTGTTCCCAATCCCCAGTCTTGTTCAAGCTCCATTTGTTTGTGGGGTAAGAGGTTTTGGAAGCATTTACCCTTTACTAGCAAAGATGCTTTTGATACCTGTTTACCAGTGTTGGTAGTTGGTACTGCTGTCTGTTTTGGCTGTGGTGATGCAGGATGTCCTGTATGGGCCTCTGCTAGCTTGGACCTGGATTGCAGCCTCTCTAGTAAAAATGACTGGCCATATGTCAGCCTTTACGATGACATACATAGCTGCTCTGTCTGTAAGCCTGGGCCTGGAGATGTCTAGGGTAAAAGTGACATCATCCAACCTAGAGAGAAGGGTGTCTGGCTCTGAAAGTCAGTTCTCAACCTGCAGTAGAGTAGGTGAAGTAACTGCAGTAGTGAACTACAAAATGAACCCTATGCTTTTTATATGCCTTAAGTCTAAAACGAGCAATTGGCTCGTTGCTTTTAATTTAGTGATCCACAAAGCAGTTGAACTCATTCACCACCAAAAATTAGCGCTCTCTTCAGCAATTTTAACTTTCATAGCTGGCTTCGTACTCCTACAAAGAATGCGGAGGGTGTCTTAGGCCAGTTGTTGAAAGCTGTATAACAAATTTGATGCATAAATTCATCAGGCCTTTTTCCTGTGTTTTTTTCTTTTTGTACTTTGCTGTTGTATCATTGACTCTCACTCTTACATTTTCCACTGATTAGAATCATCTAATTGTACTATCTGTGGAAAACCACTCAAAGATGTACTGAGTGTCCTAGTAGCTGCATAAGCTGGCTATTTGGTTAGAGTCCAAGAAGGTTCTGGTCTTTATTAGGGTGGCAGATCACTTTTAAATTTGGAAAAACTTGACAGAAAGATGTAATCTCCTTTCTTATGGAGAGGGTAACCCACTGGCTTTGGGGGCACCTAGACTGCATTTTGTAACACAGGGTGGGGATGGGTGTTCCATGCTGTGTGCAGAAACTGACAGAGAGGATGAGTGGGCCACGAATGAGTGAGACGAGGTGGGGGGAGAGGCAGGCTTTGAATATCAGGTGAAGTTAACTGGTGAAATAAATTAAAAAAAAAAAACAAACTTACAGGCTGTATTGATTCGCTGGACAATTTTAACAGCATGTTATTGATTCTACTAAAAATAGAAATGGTTGAAGAATCAAAAGGGCCAGTGTATGAACGGGTAGTTTTGCTTTTGTCTGTGGCAGTCAAATCTCTATTTTGTGTTAGACTGACAGTGTACTATGTTCATAGTGTTAAAAAAAACTGTTAAAAAATGTTAAAAGTATTTGGATAGAAAAGAGTAGACTCTGAGATAGTGGCTCTGATAAGTAGGTTGGTGGTGTACTGAGCACCTTCAGTTTCTCTTTTCATTTGCATTGTTTTATTTTGAATTGGTGTGCTGATTTATTCTTTGTTTGCAGGTGATCGTGGAGAAAGCACCTAAAGCAAGGATAGGGGATCTTGATAAGAAGAAATATTTGGTTCCTTCAGACTTGACAGGTAATTTGGTGTGACTGCTCAACTGGGATTTGCAGTATATTTTGGAAGAATTTAAGTTGTAGAGTTAAGATGGGCCCTAACAATTTCATTAAGTTGTAGCAGTTAAGATGGGCCCTAGCAAATAGTTGTGTATTCCAGCAGATAAATAAAAGAAGGATGTGCTGTATAAAGCTGCTCTGTCTGTAAGCCTGTGCCTAGTAAATATTTATGATGTAGGTATAGAACATTATTAGAATAACATGAGAAGATCATGAAGATTTTTTCGGTTATATAAATAAAATGAAGAAAATAAAGGTAGATAATTCTGTGATATGGAATAAAACCTGGATATACAGCTGTTTGTAACCGAGAAGTTTCACAGCAGAAGTTAGCCTCTAGTTACAACATAACAGAGTTGTGATCTAAAAGCAAAATGGTGTACACACCTAAAGTCTTCGATTTTGTACAAAAGGCCTGTGGGTTTTCCTTTTGCATTGTTAAGATGTCTTGTTGAAAGTATAGTTCCTCAAAACACTGCTTTGAGTGGTAATTTACATGCCTTGTATGATACAGTGAAGCAAGATGGTTTGTGGCTGCCTTTTTGGCAGAGAAGTAATAGCTGTCCTATCTGAAACATGGTGTAGTTGTAAACAACAGAATTAGAATAATTACTAAGAATTTCTGTTGAATTCAGGGGTGCCAGACATCCCTATTT